>NC_136494.1:91649538-91814538 GCF_053919585.1 Euprymna scolopes
ATAAATTAAATGGCAAATTATAAATTTAATAAAATAAAAATATTTTTCGTAAATCGGTTCTGCGAGACTGTTCTGGGTTTTACTTCCGGTAGTTATACAATTTCAATTCATACACCACGATTTGACGACTCTAATCGATAAGTAAAATAAAAACATCCCTTATTTTTTAAATTTAGATTCATTTGTTTATCTTCCCAATTTTTCAATTTAAAAAAATTGCTCGCCAGAAGGTGTGTTTTGAGTTGAAACATAAAAGTTGAAGAACATTAACAAAACCATCTTTGTTGTAAAAATCATTTTTTAAGAAAAATAGCAGTACACGTTTTTTTTAACAGTTGTTTCTATATAAGAAAATATGAACATTTTTATTATTAAAACTATAAATTGTTAAGTGAAAGTACATTTTTTTCGAAGAAAATTGACGGTACATATGCATTTTGGTAACGTGCTGAAATAATACCTTTTATCTATTTTTTTCAGCCATTCTTACCATGAAGAGGGGAGGGTGTTTTATAAATATTCTGTGGTTTCAACTAAAAACTTATTATTAGAAAAAAGATATCGTGAAATTATAAAAAAATGATATTGTGAAAGTTGAATTAAACCTAAAAAAAAACAACGTGGATGGCATGTTCAACATTGTAGCCGGAGCCTATTTGGCAATAAGGTTTGATTAAGATTCGATTGTTTTGTTTTTGCTTTTTTTTACTGTAAATTGTCAGGTTAATTTTTTTAAATTTTCTTTTTCAAGAAAACTTTTTTTTAACAAAATTGAAAGTATATTTTTTCTTTTTTTTTTACAAGTTGTTTTTATATAAGAAAATATGAATGATTTTTCTTTATTAAAGAAATTATTAGGTAAAATACAGAAAAGTTCCCACCAAGAAAACCGTTATTTTTTCAGTCATTCTTACCATAGGGAGAGGATTGTGTTTTGTAACTATTCTGTGCTTTCAATTTTCACATTAGGTCCACCTCCACAATTTTTAACATGAGTAGGTTAGGGGGTGTTTATTCCGAAAGCCGTTCTTAACATGGGGAGAATGGTGGTACTTATTCCAAAAACCGTTTTTAACATGGAGAGGTTAGGGGTTTTTATTCCGAAAGTCGTTCTTAATATGGAGATGTTGGGTGTGTTTATTTATGACCGCCAGTGAATTATAGTGCATAGTACAGGTCTTTATATCTCGGAAACTACTTGCCTCTGCAAATTTTAAATGAGATTTTTATATTCAGCATAATCGAAAACTTGTGAAAGTAGTCATTTTAAAGAAAATTGTGGAGATGGACTTAATGCAAAAAATACCCCCCCCCAAGAAATATTGTGAAATTTTTTTTTTTTTTTTTTTTTTTACACAGTGATCACCACTTATCAAGGCCCGGAAGCCACTCAGGGATAAGGGTTATTGCAAGTACATTACGTTAGTGAGGAGATTTGTTGAAATGTTTACTTAAGGGGGCGGTTCATTAGGAATTTGTTAACATTGGACTTGAAGACATCCAAGTTGTAGTCCGGAGGGAAGCAGGCAGACGGAACAGAGTTCCACAGGCGTGCAGTTCTAAGAAAGAAGCTTTGTTCATGGAATCTGCGTTTTGATTTAGGCACAGATATAGAGTGGGGGAAATTTGTCACAGTGGATTCAGCTAGACGGGTGTTTTTCGTGAAAGATTGGCGAGGGGGGACCAGAGATTGGAGTTCAGACGAGCATCTGCCATGGAAATAACGATAAAACAAGGACAGGCTCGCAACGTCTCTTCTGTGGGAGAGAGGTTGCAGGGTAGAGAAAAGGGCATCCCCCACTAAGCCACGAAGTCTATTTTGTACTCTGTCAAGGCAGGATAGGCTGTTTTTAGCAGCTCCTGCCCAGATATGGCAGCAGTATTCCATCCTTGGACGTACTTGGCTTTTATATAGATAGAGAATTGCATCCGTAGTGAGATATCTTCTGGAGCGGTAGAAGGATCCCACCATCTTTCCAGCGACCTTGGCAACAGACTTGATGTACGTGTTCCATTTCAGATCAGGAGTAAAGGTCAAACCCAGAAGCTTGTCAAAACACGGGGCCTCACCCAGACGAGAGCCATCCATCACAATTGATGCCAGATGGGGATCAGAGCGTTGATGATGTAAGGATAGCAGTTTGGTTTTGGATGCATTAAAGGTAACCAGCCACCTTTTCCCCCACTGAACCACGACCTCAAGATCAGAGGAGAGAGAATCAGAGAGAACTTTGTCATTTACAGCCTTTGATGTGTTGCCGTAGATGGTCGTGTCATCAGCATAGATGTCAACGAATGATTTAAGTATGTGTTTAGGGAGGCCATTGATGTAGATCAGGAAGAGAGTTGGGCCCAGGATTGACCCCTGAGGGACTCCAGCATTTATATTGCAGACCTCCGATTTTTGTCCATCTACCACTACTCTTATGAGCCTTTCGGAGAGAAATGATTTAATGATTGAGAAAACATTTCCAGTTATACCGTAGCTGGAAATCTTGTGAAGTAGACCCTTATGCCATACCTTGTCGAAGGCCTTTGATATGCCGAGAGCAATTGCCCTAGAAAGGAAGCCTTTGTCAAGAGATTCACTAATCCTGTGGGATATAACCGTCAGCACATCTGCGGTAGATCTTGCAGAGCGGAAACCATATTGTGTGTCACTAAGAAGGTTATTCCTGCTGAGGTGGTTGACTATTTCTCTATTTAATATGGATTCCAGCAACTTACTCATAACACACAGGAGACTTATTGGTCTGTATTGAGAGGGAGATGACTTATCACCTGAATTCTTAAATACAGGGCAAACTGATGAGGTCTTCCAGGGAGTCGGAAAGCACTTCTCCTTAAGGCAGCGCTTAAATAGTTTCGTAAGTATGGGAGCAAGTTCTGGTTGAAGCTTTTTTAACACTATAATTGGGATGCCATCAGGGCCAGTTGCTTTACTGGAATCTAGGTTCTTTATTAGCTTGGCGACCTCATGCACGGATATTTGTATGTTACCTAGCTTGTTCTGTGTTATAGGAGGAAATATGGGGAGTTGATGGCCTTCGTCGCATAGGGTAGAATTAGCTGCAAAGTTCTTTGCAAATAGTTTGGCCTTGTCTGACGCTGACGAGATGACCTCTGGTCCATTGATAATGGTTGGGATAGAACGCACACTTCTGTTCAGGATCCTATTTGTTATTTGCCAAAACTGGTGGGATCCAAGCCGCTGATCAGCTACCTTGGATTTAACAGACTGGGCATATAGCTCTGTTGCATTTTTTATTACTCTTTTACAGTGGTTGCTGGCAGACCTAAAAGCAGCTTTAGTCTCAGTGCATCTATTACGTTGGTAGTTATGGAAAAAGTGATTTCTGTGCGCGATAGCAGCAGCACATTCTGGGGAGAACCATGGCTGGCTGTTAGGTTTTTGTTGGAATTTTTTAGATGGTATGAATTGGTCTATGCCTGCAATTAACCATTCGGTCAGATCTGATACTATAGAGGACACATCCTTTTTAAACATGGAGTGCAGAGGTAAATCAGATATGAATGTACGGAAGCTATCCCAGTCGGCCATAGAGTATCGGTATACAGTACGGTGGAGGGGTACGTCTGGGGGCTTCTTACATTTCGTTTTTATCTTAACTGATACGACGGAGTGGTCGGAGGATCCTAGAGGAGAATGAACGGAATATGAACATAGCTCAGGGGAAGTTGAGAGAAAAAGGTCTAAGAGGCTTGCATATTGACCGGGTGTATCGGGCACACGGGTGGGTTCGCGAACAATCTGAGTGAGATCATAAGCAATGGCAAAATCATGACAAAACCTCCCCTCATCGTCTGTCTTATTTGAATGGGTACGCCATTCCACGTTATGGACGTTGAAGTCACAACATATGTGGATGTTAGCCGAGGGATGTGAAGACAGTATGTGGTCTATTTTCTCAGATATGCTCTTAAAGATAGTAACTCCGCTGTTGTGGGGCCTATAGAGGGCAAATATAAATGCAGTGGTGTTAGCAAGTGCAACCCTGAAGCACATATAGGGTAAATTAGGATCTTCTCTAGAGATATCCCTGCCACACGGGAAGCCATCCTTAATGTAGGCACATATTCCATGCCCATGGCGATCTTGGGGGTCAGATTTAGCTGTTAAATTTGAGTATCCGTTAATTATGAACTCATCTAGGGAAGTGGTCGGCCCTATTCCAGTTTCAATTTTAAATTTAACTTGGAAATGCTATTTAAAAATAGCGCCGTACCAAAAATAAAAATAGACAGAAAAATGCCCCCTTCGGGTTTGTACTTGCACAAAGATTTGAAAAAGTTGTCAACAAAGACAAATATATAACAAGTAAATGTCTTCAAAGGCAAGATAAGTTACTTTTCTACCTAACTGGATAAGTTTTAGTGTTTTTGTATTACTGTATACATAGATTGGAAAAAAAAATCACATTTTTGAATACAAAAAAAAAAAAAAAGCGTTTCAACATTTTAGGAACGTTCGGCTTAATCCACTGATTGTTAGTCGATCCCAAGCCATGATTGACGGAAACTCCTGAGGATCCAGGTCAAATTCTGCAAGAGTACCATTTTTTAATTTTTATTTTCGCCTTTTTTTTTCACTTTTTGGAGTGGATTGCTGTACTATAAATATAAAATATATAAATAGAATATAAGAAACATGCATTTTCTCTTTTTATTAGATTTTTCCATTACACCAAATAGAGCCATAGCAATGCGTGACAGGGTACAGCTAGTATATATATATATATATATATATATATATATATATATATATATATATATATATATATATACAAAAATTAAAAAAAACTTTGAATTTAACGAGGTTGTTGATAGTGCTCACTGCAAAGAATAAGTATTATTTTATTCAATGTAGGTAAATAAAATTACAATTACGCGACAGTCCAACTATTTCAATCTAAATAGATCTCATTAGCAACCATAGCCTCTGGTTTTTGTTGAGTCAAATTCAAAGACCAGTCTCAATAAAAACCAGAGGCTATGGTTGCTTGATGAGATCTCTTTAAATTGAACCAGGTGTTCGACTGTTACGACGAATAGTAATTTTGTTTACTTAAATTGAATAAAATTATATTTATATATAATTTGCTCTTTTTTTTTTTATAAGCACTGCTTAAATTTTAAACTGTAAAAGCATTGAAGTCTTTGCAATGCAATTTAAAAATTGTTATTTTATTCTTTAATCTAAATTGTCGGGAATAAATCCCATCTTGAGACGTATTAAGAATGTGAGAAATCTGAAAGCTGTAAATGTCAGAAATAATGTAAAATCATTTTTATTTACTTTTTTGTATGTTGTAAGTCAAATATTTCGCGAAAAATATAATCATTAGGGTAAGAAGTCCGGTCCGTCATATTTTTTTTCTCTTCATTTTGGTGTTATAGAGGAGGTGACCCCTCGGAGTAGAAGAGAAGAGAAATATACGTGCTGTTCCGATAGTTTCACGTGTGTTTTCGTCCAGCTTCAAGCGGGAAATTTAAAGTAAAAGATGGTCACAAACTTTTAGAAGACATTTATTTTGAATAAAATTTAAATGAGAAATCAAAAAACTTTAAGTGTCGGAAATAATAATGAAATCATTTTTATTTACTTTTGTTGTTGTTGTTGTTGTTGTTGTTGTTGTTGTAAGTCCAACATTTCCCTAAAAATAGCATCATCAAAGTAAGAACTCCATAATTTATTTTTCTTTTCTTCATTTTATTTACAACAAAAAAAGTAAAAAAAAAAATGATTTTATCATTATTTCCGACACTGAAAGTTTTAAAATTTCTAATTTAAATTATATTCAAAATAAATGTCTTCTAAAAGTGTGTGGCCATCTTTTACGTTTGTATTAAGAATTGTAAAATTTTTTGTAGTCTTTTTTTGTTGTTGTTATTGTTATGATATTGTAGTCATAATATTGATCAGATTCAATCCTTAAGTTTGTAAACAGAACCTCAACATGCCTTGAGAATAATATTCTATTATTTTTAGAAGCATTGGTTAAATTTAAAAATATGAAAGGATACGAGCTGTTTCAATGCAATCTAAAACATTTTTTTTTTATATTAGTAAGCACACCTATGCGGATGAGGATTGACAAGAACGCCATACAAATTTTTTGCTGTTTATGGACAACTGCATGGAGAAGAAGCTTAGCAATGTTTTTGTATGACCTGGGAATATAAATTTAATCTGTTAGATCTGCCATAAGATTATTCTTGATAAAAGTTGTGCTCAAATCTTAGTATGAGTTTAGTTTGCAATTGAATCCCCAACAAAAGAGATATACCCCGCATTTGTTAAACCAAAATATACATATTTGAAATTGAAAATATGAAATAATAGGTTACAAAACGATCGCAAAAATATTATAATAATCTTAAAATTTAATAATAATTTTTTTATGAATAATATTTTTATATGTCTTCCCCTATCAAAAACTATCTTTGTGGAAGATGTGCTAATACCGTTGATCTAAGACTCTGTACTCTTACGTTTCTGAATTTTTTAGATGATTAGTTATTTGTATTATTTGGATTTTTCAGCTTACTGTTCTCATCTTGAGTGTCATTTTCACAACGTTTCGGTCGATGTAATTCAGGACGTTTTTCAGGTGTATCTTGTCGAACTCGGGAATGTTTATGTCGAACTTGGAAATCCCGAATGTTTTGAAAATGATACTCAAGATGAGAACAGTAATCCGAAGAATCCAAATAATACGAATGCTATGTACTGTGTTCTTTGGATAGTCTGCAGAAGTTAGAAATGGTGGAGTCATTTTGCTATCCTGGTGCTATGACCTTGACCTTTGTTGCTATGTGATGGGAATTAACTTCGATCTCAGATGTACGAACTGCATAGGAGACGTTTTGGGAGTCTCTTTCACTTTCTATTCAGGGTCGAGTTTATAACTGATGTCCACAGTGCCATATTGCATGCAATCAATCCTGAGCTCTCACTCTGTCTTTATGAGGATGCAGATGAATGGCAGGATATATGGTTCGATGGAGGTGTAGTGTGCTCCTTCATAACAGATATTGAAGCTAAATATGCCCAGATTTGAGTCAACTCTGGTACACCCACTTATAGTATGGATTATACATATTAAACAAACCTCTGATTTAATGAACAGATGTGCACATAGGTAACTGAGTAAAAAGCCAAAGAAAACTTGTAATGCCTTCGTGAAAGATGGCTCAACCAATGACATATCAAGACAAACGTAAATTATAGAATTTCATGGAAAGAATCACTTTGTATCGCTATGGCTTACATGCTCAATATGCAAAAGACAATAATTATTAATCATACTCACTAGGAGTTCTCACACAGGCCATTGTTGGAGATAACTCACTGTTAATAAACAGTGGTGTCCTCTGGAGTCTGGGTGACCACAAGTTTTCCCAGATTTCCAGTACTCGCCACCTCTTTTCATACACTTTGTAAACGACTTTGCGTAATCATAACAGCTGCTTTCTCACTAGCAACAATTATTATTCTGTTAATTTATACGACCATTATTATTATTATTATTATTTTTATTTATTTTTTTTGTTTTTGTTAAAATAAACGTAAATTCTTTAAATCTATGTTAAAAAAATTCTCCTGGCAGCTTTAATCATAAAAGTCCTTTCTAATAATCATCGTAAAATGTCTTTTCCGAAATCTTTGTACATATCTTAATTGATTGGGATTAATTTGCATTGTAAATCTCGGAAAGCCTATTAAGGAATTGGGGAGAAAAAGAAAAATTTACTTTAATTACAAAAGTGAAATATCCAGAGGAAAGCCATTAGAGAAATTAACTTAAAAAGTAAATTCGGTGGAGTGTATTAAATTGATTTAAATCTGCAACACCTTAAAAAGAATGCAATGATATAAACGTTGTATACTTCGAAACTATAAGTAGAACCCATATGGAAAATTAGTAGAATTAAATATCAGAATTTAAACAACCAGAAAAAAATATCATGAACTAGTTTTGGACAAGGTGGGATGGAGATAAGATCAAGTAGCTTTTGAGATAACCAGTTTGGATATCATTTCAAAGTTTTCTTGAGGAAATACAATATTGAAGCCCTCTACACACTTCCAGCAAGTGTTTTTTTTTTGTTTTTTTTTTTTTCCTTCTAAAATACCATCTCACACAGTACAAAAGATATGATCAAGAATATTGACCTGCCGCCTGCTATGCTATTCCTATTTTCTGCTAATGTCATATGTGACCTCTGGAATTGCAGAATAAAGAAAGACAACATCCTTGTTTTTTTTTTATTTATTATTTTTAACCATTTTGTGGTCCATTGTTGAATATATATAGAAATCAAAAATAAAATACGAAAAACTGAAGTGAATTATTCTAAATCCTATTTTTAAAAAAAAATATAAATAAATAAAATAAAATAAAAACGTAACTATATTTGCACCATGTTTCTCTTCATCCACCAATATGTCTATCTGGGAAAAATCTAGTAAATACATTTGTACATATATAAAAAGAAATTGATTTCATTTCAAACAGATTTTAAAATTTCGTATCAGTTTTGTTGCTGTATTAATAGCCGTCTCATCGTTGCAATCAAAACAAAAGTGTAAATATACACGTATTGTTTGCAGTAGTTTAGTTTTCTTGAGATTTCTTACTAAACGTTTTCCATAAATTTCATAATGTAAAACTCATATGAAATTATAATTTCCTTTCAAAAATGACTGATCAGTTTGAATATCAAAGAATGTTTCACTTTAATAAATGAATAAATAAATAAATACATAAATAAATAAATAAAAACAGCAATCATAATAATAATAATGAAAATAAAGCAACAATAATAACAACAACAAAGAAATTGTTATATTTCATTCACATAAACGCTAGAAATATTTGATTCTTCCTTTTGAAGTAAACTTTTACTTTTATCTTTCAGGTTGCCCAAGAGCCGTCATTCGGATCTATTCCAATGCAGATGGAATCAAGCCAGATAAGGAATTGTGTGGTGTTTGGAAACAAGGATTTTCCTTCGTAGCAAAATCGCATTCAGTAAGAGTAAGGTAAGCGAAATAATTGAGTTACTTACAACAATGCCTATGCTTATTTTAAGCCTCGCTTTTAGTTGATATGTTTTTACACAGGCACTTTATTTGTCAAGCATTAATCCAGTCTTAAATTGACACAACTTTATGAGCCTACTTGATATTCATTACGTTTAGCTAGAACTGCCATTAGAACAAATAAGATAAAAAAGGGTTAGAGAAAACTTTCTGTTCTACTACTATTTCAAAGGAGAATACTTTGCCTAAACAAACCAAAGATTTCTATCTGATCTCAGATATTGACTTTCTATATAAGCGGAAAATCTAAATCTATTTGAACTCATCCTACAAAGATTATGATACTTCTGAAGAATACGGATCACGTTCTCGTTGGCATACTCCAGATACATTATATAAATCACTGGAATGTTCCAAACGCAAACTTTGTATTTTTATTTATCTTTTTCTTTTCTTTTTTTTTTTAAACCCGAAAACAATGGTTAATGTTTAAAACGCTATCAAACAGTTTAAAATTAAGGAAGAAAAAAATATAATTATGATGGCAATTTATCATAATATGGTACTTTTAATGAAAAAAATACTTATGCAGTTTATGGCTGGTGCTGAAATAATTAGAAAGGCATTCTTAACATGGGGATGGGAGGATTTCTTTTTAAATTCTGTACTTTCTCTATTTGATAAACAAAAGTTACCACAACAAAAAGAATAAAATAAAAAAAACTAAAATACCATTTACCAATTGTCAGCTGCTGCGATTTCATTGTCTAAACGTTGGCTAACCTGTTCAGAATATGCCGACGATAATGCCGTCTATATTTTACAAAAATACTAAGGTTTTGACCTGATCTCAAATATTAACTTTTCATGAGACGAAAAGATAACACTGTTTAAAGTCATTACACTAAGGCCTTTACTTGATCTCAAATTTGATCTTGTATATGCAACAGAAGTCAACAAAAAAATTTACCTGGTCTCTAATATTGATCTTTTATACAGAAATGGAAATACAAAACTATTTGAATTTATTATACAAAGGTTTTGATCTGGTCTAAAATATTAACTTTTTATACGAGCCAAAAAAAATAACACTATTTGAAGTCTTTAAAGGCATTTACTTGATCTGAAATTTTACATGTTATAGAGAGTTGAAGTATAAAACTATTTTGCTTTATTATAACAAAACTTTTTACCTGCTCTCTAATACCGACTTTTTATATAAAAGGGAAATAGAAAGCTATTTCATTCATGAAGTTAACCACCAAAAGAAGTATTATCTTTGCCATCCGTTTTATTGTTTGACTTTAGTGGAGATCTGTGCTCGCAGAATGGTTTTGTTTTCTGCTGAAAAATATCAAGTACATCTTTTTACAAATTTTGTTTATGAGGAATTAAGTTCAATTTCTCGCATCAGACGGCGTTTCTTTACGTTTTCTTTTCTATCGTCTGCGATGAATGAGATTAGCCTTCTGTTTCCATCTTCTGTTCCAATGTACAATATCTTCTTTCAAGAGAAACTTGACAAAATTTGAAACGTATTAATACACAAATCTGTCATACATTTTTAAAGAATAAATACAACGAGGAATTATCTAAGTGATAAGAAAATTTCAAAGGAAGAAAGAAAAAATTCTTGGTTTATGCTAAACAAAAGAAACAATGCAGGCTCATTCTTAAGATGCGCCCATCCTACCTGTATGTTTATGTTATTTAAAACTTTAGCGTGACAGACTGACAAATAAGGCCTCATATATATATATATATATATATATATATATATATATATATATATATATATATATATAAAGTATCTAACCGTGCTGCTATAACAATCAGTGTGTCAGACAAAAGAAATGATATTTCAAATTTTAGCGTGACAGACTAATAGACAAGACGTCTGATAAGGATGTATGGAAGTATCTAACTCTGCTGCTATAATGTTCGCTGTAACAGACAAAAAGACATACTATTTTAAACTTTAGCATGACAGATTGACGAAAATACTATTTTAATCTTAAACATGACAAACTTAGCAAGATACTATTTAAAATTCAAGCGTGACAAATTAAGAACCTACTATTTCGAATTGAAGCATGACAGACTGACAAAATGCTATTTAAAAATTAATCATGACAGATTGGCTAAAATACTATTATACATTTAAACATAACTAATCAACTGACTAAAATGAAATTCTAAATGCAAACTCTAACATAATGTAACAGAGCGCGGACGCACGCATGCAAATACTGAGCTGTTGGAGAAATGACGTCACGGTAAGGATAAAGAAAAACTATAAAAAGCGGAGAGAACGCTAGAGAGGACGATTATGTGGGTGACGTCAATGCCGTAAAGAGAGATCACGCGTGGCAGGAGAATGATGAAATAAACATCGTTGTTACAAAAATAAGTAGTTGGGTTATTACTTATCTTATGTTCCTTTGCGACTGAGTCTACAACGTGTTGGATATACGTGTGTCAACATGTGTAAAGTTACAATTAAAGAAAATGTTATTTCAAACTTTAGCATTACAGACCAATTGTCCTACTCTTTGGCGAGGACTCGCCTACATAGGCATACAAGGACGTGTAATCACACGAAAAATATAAAGCGAAAATGTTTAAAAGCCCAGAATCTCTTAGAAATTTGTCGTCTGATTTTATATTAAAAAAGATATATTAACGCCAAACAAAAGAAATCTTTATACAAGTCATGACGCATTTATCTGACAACAACAACAACAACAAAAATGGCAAGAAAAGTTGAAGTGAATAAATTTTCTGAATATCATTGTTGTTTCCTTTGCAGCTTTTTACCAGATAAACACGGAATTCTTTTCGGGATTTTCACGTTTCTTACTTTTGCTTTGATCTTTTAAAATTTAGTCAACGCATGCAGTCATCCTTTTTTTTTTTTTACTAATCAATCAAGGCAGGTTTTAGGTGCTGATTGGCATCTCAGCGAAAGTCTCCCCCACCCCTTTTAACTATCATTAGCCAGATTACGTAAGTAGTTATAGTGCAGGTGTCAAATTTATAAATATATAGTTAAAAACGAAAAAAAAAATTGTATTTGGAACATTCGAAATTATTTTTTTACTAGCTAACCTGTGTTCCACCATTGCCGAGGAAAGTAAACTAGCTAAAGAAATTCCAGGTGCCAACGTTGAACTACAAAATTAGTTCCTATTGTTTTCCAGCGCAAACACAGACCACATCGATCGTAAAATTCGCTTAAATATATTTGAATTCCTACAGATTTTTATTTATTACTACAGAGCTAATTCTCTATTGAATATTATATTGTACTTAATATATAGTACTGATTTCAAAAGAGTTTTTTAAAAATAACTGGGATGCCATTAGCTAAAATCGAAAACAAAACATTTTACATTCCAGCCGCATTCCATACTGTTTGAGCTATTGACAGAGAGATAAGAAAGATTTAAAGTTAACCCACTTTAAGCTATGAATGAATCTGTACATACACACAGTTAATGAAAATATGTTGGCAAGTTGAAATGAACATTTTTGCATTTCAACTTTTCGAATATTTATGCCCGCGTTATTCATCCATCCAAACAAAGATTTTACTCGTTATAAATCATCTTTGGTGTGTGATTTTTTCTGTTAGTTACAATGTTATATGGCCAGTAGTTTAAGATTCCATCTGTTAAAAATTTTCACACAAGCACACACACATACATACATCTCGTGTTTTATTTATATAGATCGATGTTTATATTCACAACGTTTTGACTGATGCAATCTCTGATCATCTTTGGGTGTATCTTTTATTTAAAAAATGGGAACCTTCCAGTTGAACGTGAATATCACGGTAATATCATTGGAAACGTTTTGAAGTAAAATCAAGGACGAGGGGAAAAGAAAGAGGAAAATGATAATGCTTAGAAATCATGACATTGACGGGATAAGCGCTTAATTTTTAGTTCATTTATTTTAAGATTGCTTTCCTAAAGATCTAGTTTGTCTTAAACATGAAAATACACTGAAATTAAATAAAAAATGCTCTTAAAATTTTTTAATAGAAATGTTTTTTTTTAATTCTTAAAAGTAATTTTAAATTACATCACAACCAAATTCTTTCAAACTGTTTTAGTGCAACATTTTATTCTTTTATGGAAAAACTTCATTTACAAAACTTTAAAAGTTCTCAACTTAAAATTTGAAGAGTCAAAATGTCCAGAATGTATAATATCCCTTTTGGACCAAAGTACCGTAGGTTTGCAACAAATTTATTATGTTTAGACTATTAGCCACTATCTTATATAACTTTAGCACGCCATTTTAGACACATTTCGTCGTTATAATAAAATCCTACATTTCATCCTAGAAGCAACACTATCACAATCACAACATCTTTAGAGGAAGTAGTTCCTACTTTTCCCTCTAAATGTAAAGCCCTCCTAACGTCCCCAATAAATACCGGGAGGAATTCTTCCCTTTCAACAGATATGAGGTTTCACTCTTTGTAACTTGATCATGAACACATAGACATACCATTAGCTTTCGTTTCTCCGACTCATAAATAATAATGTCTCCTCAACCAAATTCTGTGTAATATCATTGGTTGAGACCGGGCATTCTTATATTCCACAATGATTATATTGCCTACATAAACGTAAATTTCAGGAAGTCTCCAAAATGGCGTCGCGCTCTACAGGAGACATAAATGCTCACAGAAAAAAAAACAAGTACATACATATTAATTGCTCATGCACAAACGCTTAAATACTGGTATTCCTAATTACTGGAACAAACGTGCACAGATAAAAACAATAGGTAATTGTGAATAAAACCAGACACTACCTTACAAACACGCCAGTAGGTCCATTTGGAGAAAATATTAGGATTTTTGGGTTATTTCTTACATTTTATGATGTCATTTTTTTTTCTCTCTCTCTTTCTGTCTGTCTGCATATATTCTTCCCGATTCTCTCTCTCTTTCTTTCTCTCGCTCGCTCACTCGCTCGTTTTATACATTTCTTTTATGCAGAAAAAATAAAAACATTACATGGCGATGCCGATGAAAAAGCAACAAACATTTATTTCCTCTCTCTCGTTCACTCGCTTTGTACATTTGTTCCAGTAATTATATCTTTTTCAAACATAGTTACGTTTTTATTTTTAATGTAATTTATTTAAACATACTTTATTTAAATCGACGCAATCTATTACGATCGTCGACGTTTTAACAATAACTGTTTCGACAATATCATCTACTCCAGCACATATTCTGTTGTTTGAATTTAATGTTTTCTTAACCTATGTGAAATATTCACAGTTTAAAATTGTTAAACTATTTTATAATTTACTATATTTCATGTTTATTTTCACCCCCTTTATAATAAAATATATAAAAATACATAAACCTTTTTTACCAATTGATTTTTTAATCGCAAATCTTTTCAAATAACTGTGTTTATT
Source organism: Euprymna scolopes (assembly GCF_053919585.1). Taxonomy (NCBI): domain Eukaryota; kingdom Metazoa; phylum Mollusca; class Cephalopoda; order Sepiida; family Sepiolidae; genus Euprymna; species Euprymna scolopes. The sequence continues at coordinate 91,664,054 of NC_136494.1, forward strand.
TAAGTTATTATGTTATATATTTTATCAAATAGATATTTTTTTAAAGATATTTATTTACAGAACAAGAACAAAAACCAATGAATGTGTCACATTTTTTATAGTTTTATCAGTTACAAAATGGTGAACGTGCAACAGAAAATAGTTTAACAATTCAAAATTGTGAATATTTTACATATGTTAAAATAACATTACATTAAAACAACATAATCAGTACGGATCCGAAAGATGGTATTGCTGAAACTTTTCTTTAGATCGGCGACGATCGTAATAGATTCCGCACTGATTCTAGAGATTGCGCACATGTTAATTCTTTTTTCTTTTTTTTTTTTTTGTATGAGGGTAAATTTGTACATTAGGTCCACCTCCACATATTTCTTTAGAATTACGACTTTTCAGGGGTTTCAACTATGCTGATTAAGAAAATCTCATAAAATTTTGTGAAGACAAGTACTTATAGAGATATAAAGACCTTTATTATGCACTGTAATTCAGTAGCTGTCAGGTTTTATGCACACGCGATATACAAATGTACTTCTCTCTTACCGACACTGCCCCCCCCCAGTTTTTTTTTATCATTTGCGAGTGGGTATGCTGACAACGATTATCACGGAATTATTTCACCCCCCCCCCAAAAAAAAACAAGGGATTGTCTACTCTGAAAGCCGTTCTTTACATGGGGATGTTGAATGTGTCTTTTCCAAACTTCGTTCTTAATATAACAATACTCAAAGAAGTGAAGTGAAAAGAAGTCGTAATTGTTTTGTTTTACACGTTAAAAAATGACGACATAAAACTGGAATTTAATTAAATACTATTGGTGGAAGAGTTGAAAAGAAGAGGAAGACTTGAACAACACACAGAAACAGCTAGGAATGCTACCACTGATTTCGATCACTCTAAACAGTTCATATCCAGTGAGAATCCCTAACCTCTAAAACTTCTGTTTTTACTTTCCATGATTATTCTAATGGATCTTTTTTCGTAATTTTATTAATTCATACTGTTTACGCATTCCCTTAATTGCTTGTTTTTTTTAATTTAAACAGCACCTCCATGTTATCGCCCCAAACTAGCACTAATCCCCAGTGAAACACAGATTATTTCATTTTGGCTATGGTCGCCAATGTTCGCAATTGTTGAGGGACAGCTGTGGCCACCAACAACAATCGTAGTTTAGTTTTTTGCGAGAGAGTGTGGGTGCAGGCTTCCACCGGGCAACACTGGTTAACGGGTCCTGCTAGTTTATTTTATAATTATCATTTGAAAATGCTACAATAGTTTAAACTGTATTATAGAATAATCTTTATTGTGAGTTTTTCGGTGCATGTGATAATCAATCCGCTGATTGGTCAGTTACGTTTAAATTTGAAATAGCGTTTTTATTGGTTATCATGCTATTTTGATGTTTGAAATGATGGCGTTTTCATCTGTTTGCCATACTTATACTTGAAATAATAGCATTTTCATCGGTCTGTTAGACCTAGGCTTAAAATAATATATTTATATGCGTCTACATCTTCATAAGAGTCTTTGTACGTCCACCCGTTACACAAGATTGAAATAGCATGTTAATCGCAAAACGCACTGGTTGAATGGACGTATTTTAAGAATAACCATTCTTGTTATTTTTTTACCCTATCTGGATTCTTCAAGTTTTGCATCTGTGTTGCCTCCCCTCCATCCCAGCAAACACCCTTTCTATTTGGATAAAGATCCTTTTGTCCATTATCAACAGCAGGACTGAATGAATGATACAGATTCCAAGCAGAGTCTATTTACCAAGTCTAGAGAGTAAATCTTTTTAGTAAAAATCTTAAACCCAAGTGGGGGTGAACCATGTCTATTTGTATGAAATTCATGGACGAAAACATTGGTTTGTTGGTTTTGAGCGTCATATCAGCCCTGCTAAGTTATTTGATGTCACAAAAGGTTATTTATTGTAGATTCTTATGTGTAGGTTATTTATACTAGTATTGAGTTGTATTTATTTTAACATATAGCGGTAGGAATATTTGGGAGGTACGTAGAAAGATTTTTTTTCTTACAAGGGGGGGGGTCATCACTTATCAAGACCCGAAGGCCAATCGAGCATAAGAATAGCTATCAGGTTAACAGTGGGAATATGGTATAATTTGATTATTTAAGGAGACCGTTCAGCAAGAACTTGTTTAAATTGGACTTGAAGATGACCATATTGTTGTCAGCTGGAAAACAGGCTAGCGGAACAGAGTTCAACATGCGAGCAGTTCTAGGAAAGATGCTTTGTTCATGGAATCCACGTTTAGATTTAGTCACAGATAGAGAGTAGGGGAAATTGTTGATAGGGGTTGTAGCTAGCTGAGTTTTTTGTGAAAGTTTGTGTATTTTCAAAATCTCTTGTAAAATCTCGTGACTTTCAGAAAATTGAATTTAATATCAACATGAACTTTGTTAAAAAGATCCTTCATATTATTTGCTTGGTAGTGTTTTTGTTTGGTTTCTTGGAGATCGTTACAGGCAATGAATACGTGCTCAACAATGAATGGTGACTGGTATGGTATGTACGTTGGAGGTTCTTCTCCTTTCACGAGATATGACAGATTTATAAAGTTAAAAAAGGAACATTGTTTATTTGACACTTTATTTTCAAAGATAAGAAGATGTCGGAATCCATGGTTGTCAGCAAAGTAAGTCTGCACAGTTTAAAGTTGTCTGTAGTTTTAGTTGTAACACCTGCTCAGTTCCCACCATCCTCAGGTGATTTCCTCTTTTTTCATTCTTCATCTTCATAGCAAAGTGGAATAGCAGAAACAAGCTATTTAGTAACTAGCTGAGAGATAGCCTTGGAACAATCTACTGATTACCATTCAAAGAAATACCTAAAGCTACATCTGATATAGCCAAACCCAATCTCTCCCTACAACCACTTTCTTGCTGAAGAGATGTTACTAGTCTTTGTCTACTTTTTCATTATTTTCATAGTAGGTGCTCGACTGAGCCTCAGTCTGTGCTCCTCCCTTTGTAAAACATTCACAGCAAAACTCATCTAGCTACAACCACTCTTAATGACCTTTTCTCTCTCTACCTAAAGCCGAAGGAAACTGCCATGAGAAATGTATATTTTCTAGAACTACTTGTCCATGGAACACAATACCGTGGGGATGCTGCCTAGTAAACTACAATATGGTCTTTTCAAGTACAATGTAAACAAATTCTTGTTTAAGCGCCCTCTTAAATAATCATATTTTGCTCAATCACCACAATCATTAAAAATCATCTTGGTGTTTTCTCATCGCCCACCTGACTCTTATTTAGCCCTTATACTCGAGTGGCATGTGGGTCTTAATAAGAGATGATGCTGGAGTAAAAAAAATCTTCCTAAATGCTAAACATTAAATCTCTATAAAAATGTGTGTGCTTGCGATTGTACATAAGTCATCGCCTTGCACGTAGATTCTATAGGTAATTGATAGTTGAAAAAAAATTAAGATTTCTCTGATTTCAAAATAAATTGTTTTAAAATCGAATGAGATGTTCTAAATTGAATTTTGTACTTGTCACTTGTAAAGTGACATTAGTTTTATTTATTCAAATGATTTTTAGTTGACTAATTTATATAATAAGAAAGATAAAGTGGCAGGTAAGCAACCGTGAAATTTCCACAAATTCCTACTAGTATATATATATATATATATATATATATATATATATATATATATATATATATATATATATATATATGTGTGTGTGTGTGTGTGTTTTGTATTTTGTAGAGGGAATTAAACCTGGAGTCTAAAGAGCAGAGTTTATTTTAATGTATTAATAAATGTATTAATACTTTTAAAAGAACATTACCCATAGTACTGTAGATATATAATAAGCTCAATAGGTATATGTATTCTAGAGCTATATTAATATTGAGTAAAAAGATTAATAATTGTGAATTAAAAATCAGTTTCAAAAGGAAAAAAAGCAAACAAAATCAACTCGAGTGTACGATTGTTTCGAAACCGATGTCCATTTTATTGAAATTGACAATAATTGAACATAATCTCCTCATCAGCAAAAATAGGGGGTGGGGTTAAGACACCAAAATAAAATTAGCATTTTTGTCCTAAGTAAGGCGGATGTTCCTGCAAATATTTAAAAACATAAGAACTAAGTTATTAATTTACCTGCCATCCCTTTTTTAAAATATAGAATCGCAAGATCGTCGAAGACAAGATGCAAGCAAGCAAGGTTCACAGAGTTTTGTAATTATATAGATATGTAATTCACACATATTTTGGTACTTGTTCGTAGTCTTTCAAACTTGTTGGAGAATGTGAAAGAGTTCTATGCAATCTAAAACATTTGATCACATTAGACAAACTGAAAAATATAAATAAGAACTTAATGATTGTTTTATCTTTTTTGTTTACTCTTTCTTTTATTTAAAAATTATTTTCTGAAGGAGTGCTTAAAAACTTTCATTTCAGATTAGTCAACCCTCTCTCTCTCTCTCTCTCTCTCTCTCTCTCTCTCTCTCTCTCTCTCTCTCTCTCTCATAAGATAACAAAAAGGGACTTATAATACTTTACTGCAGTGTCTCAGTAGATCCGTTATACCCACTTCTGTTTCAAATTATATGACGATTCAATTGCAGCTTGAGAATATTCCAAAATATGTGCTTCATCTTTTTATCTAAATTAACTACACAACTGTCACATAATATTAATCATGATGAAAATAATATATATATATATATATATATATATATATATATATATATATATATATATATATATATATATATATATATGCGTTTCCTTTCTGAATAATAAATATGTGCTTAACTCTTGCTAAATTGTATTTCAACGTGTTTTTATTAAACCTATGTACTTTATGTGTTTATATATATATATATATATATATATATTGAAAAAAAAAAAAGGATTCCAGCAGAGTGCTGTAAGGAAACATTCCAAAAATAAGAGCGTATTATTTATACTTACAGAAAGTTTAAATGATATAAGTCATCGATACTGTCAGTTTCAAACCTGATAATAGGGGATCCCTCATCCCGATTTAGATCCCCATATCAAGCTCTCTTCAGCCGATACTCGATTGATTGAATTGTTAAATTGGAGTATTTTTACAAAAAATCTATTTCACCAATGTCTTATTTCTTTACATTATAATCGTTTGTAAAATCATTTTAGACCACTGCCACAAATACTACTAACATAAATGTTGACAACATAATAATCATTACTAAAATCATAGTCCCAGTTAATGTCATTTTTACTATTTTTTAAGACTGTTTTTCCCCCCATATTTGTTAGTGAAGACACTTTTATTTATATAGGCAAGGGATAATAGTATTGTTCTTAGCCTTCGGACCAAGATCAAAGTGTAGTATGCCGAGAGAGAAATCCTTTAAAATTTTCAACAGAGACGAGATGGACCAACCAACCTCACCAGCCTCTTTCTTTTTGAGTTGGCCTTGTGCCTCAGTTTTTTGTTCATTTTCCCAATTGTATTTTTTTCTTATGAATAAAAAATTTAATATCTCAAAGTGTAGTATCTATTCCGATGCTACTCTTAAGATAATTTGTCTCGGTCAATGGTGGGGAAATCCTCTATACCGGGACAATTATTATTTTGCCTTCTTTTCGGGGAGCTGGTTTAAAACGACATTAACAACGACCTCCTGTCACATTTTGCTTTCGTGGGGAAGCAAATAAATACTAATAGAATTTATGAAACCAACAATGTTGATTAAGTGTTGAAGGTGTAAGAATTCAGATGACACTCTAAATGATGAAACGAATTATTTTCTCAATTTCTTTTTTCTTTTTTTTTTTTTTTTTTTTTTGAAGGGGAGGTCAGATTTTGCACAATAAACAACAAGCTTTGAATAATTGATGAGAACGAAACAACAGAATCTTTGTATTTTTAATTGCATCTATGAATATGTATAAGTGACTTTGAAACGGCATTTTAATCATTAAATTTGAATATCTTTAAGTAGTTAGGGTAATTGCTAAAGATTACGGCTATGAAAGAACACGAGAAAAATCTGTCTAAGCATTAAAAGTAGTTTTATCTTATTTTCTTATCAATATATATTACTAATAAATAAAATTAAATGAGGAATCATTTCGAGTTAAAATTCGAGTTCCATTGTTAGATAAACACGACATCAGTTCAAATTAGGTAGCCATTTTGTTTTGCTTCAGATTTTTTGTTCTTTTTTGGTTTTTAAATGCATAATTCTAATTCGAAATTAAAAAATGAAAATGATTCGTCGTTTAGTCATATTAAACGAAAATAAGATAAAACTACTTTTAATGCCTAAACAAATTTTTTCTTGCATTTTTCCATGACCGTGATCCTTATGAATTACCGTAGTTAGCAATCAAAATGGCTGTCAAATTTTTATTAACTAATCTTCTCCGTTTCTCGCAACAGCAACAGAGCAAATTAACCCACCTGTTAATTTGGTATCTATTTTTTCAGATTAAACGATTTCATTTTTACATTGAAAATATTAATTTGTTTTGGAATTTTTCCAGATTATTTAGCAAATAAATATATATTTATTTTACAAATATAGATGTTTGCCACACGGACTAAGGGTTAATAATAGAGGTAAGGGGGTATGTTTTTTTTTTATTAAGAAACAAATTAAATGAAACAATATTTATAAAACAAGAAATTGATAACAAATGAAACATCATAATAATGGTGTATCGAATATAGAATTTTGCCAACGGAATTCTCTTTTATATAAGGGCATCAGAGGAAATAATATTTTCAGAATAAAAATGAAGTTTGACAAAATCAAAAAAATTGATATATAAATATTTAAAAGATATTATAAAGAAAGAAATGTGCAAAAAGAAATAGGTTGATTAATTTGCCATGTCGCTACTGCAAGAAAGAAACAAAACTAGTCGATAACATTTGACGGCCGTTTCCGGAGTTAACCGCTTCAATATACAACTAAATTCGTTTAATTACTAGGTGCATCCACTCATCTCAGAATGAGGCTCTTTCTGTCGGTTGATCTGTTATGTTTCAAATAACCTTTTACTTACTGAGACACTGAATAAATAATCATTTTTATTAATTCATGGAAACGAAATAACAAATGCTAAAAATAGAAAAAGGAAATTTGTCAAAAAGACAGAAAAGCTTACAGATTTCAAAGAGCTTAGCAAAACTATCATTCCCTCGTTAATTAGACAAACTCGTTACATCTAAAATATTTTATTCTGCCTACCAATGAGACTGAATAGATAGACTAGAAACATTATGATAACTAACATCTGGGTTCAACCCCCCACCCACCCACTGTAAACCAAGCATATCACCCTGATGGTAGCTAAGTGATTAACAACACGGACTGAAAACCTTGGTTTGCCAAGTTCGAATCCAGTTTGTTCCACATTAATCAAACTCACATTGATCGTGTGTCCAATCTCTTAGAAAGGAGGTAAAAAGTTATATATATATATATATATATATATATATATATATATATATATATATATATATAATGTGTGTGTGTGTGAATGAGATGCGTTCCAAAGGTAATGCCTCTTATTTTTTATTCCGCCCGAATGGATCAGAGGGGATTGGAAGTTGCATTGTTGTGATGACCGAACTTATTCATTCATGATCTGAAAGGTTCATCTCTCTGTTGCAGATATTGACGGTGAGAGGCTCTAACAAAGCAAAATCTATCATGAACGTGCGTCAGAAGCAGAGACGTGTTATTGAATTTCTGGCAAAACTGCATTGAGAATGGTGGAGATTAAATTCTGGAGCACAAAAGACCACTCGTTTTAATAGTATTACTGCCGTCTTCGTAGCTCTTTAACCTTTTGAATGAATAGGAGGCATTACTTTTTGAACAACCCTCTTATATGCATGTCACTCATTTATAAATATCTACTAGTTTAATTTTTAAGGTAACACAAGAAAAGACGCGAGAGGGGGGCACATCATATGTATATGCTGAATCTTTGTAAATGGCAGAGTTTGTTTAAGAAAATCGGAGAAAATTGACAGTTGAAATAGGACATTTCTGAATTTGCACTAATTTAATTATAATGTTGCCTGGGAACCAACACGTTGTTGCCTCAGTCGCAAAACAGACAAAGAATGGAAAAGAACTTAAACTCGCTTGTTTTGTTATACATTTCCTTATTCTCTCTTTACCTTTGTCTTCTTGAATGCCATTCATGCCTCTAACATGATCTCGAACCTGCTTTCCGTCTCTAACGTGATCTACATTTTCAAGTCTTTATTTTTCTCTACCAGTGACGCCATTTCGCATGGCGTACGCACATCGATACTATGTTACATAAAAATTTGATGTTAACATATTTTGTCCGATCATGTACATTTCCTACTCTGAGAGAATGGTATCATGACGAAAGAACATATGTTACATTGGTTCTCGCCAAGGAGTAGATAATACCTGGGAGGATGATATCGTGATGAACGAAAACATACCCCAATCCTCCTCTTCAAGGAGCAGGTAGTGCCTGAGAGATGATCTCAACCAACAAAACAGATACTGCATTACCGTCCTTGAATTAAGCATTAAAGAATAGTACAGTTATAGAAGCATTGATATATTTTTAGATTCGGTCAAGCAGATACTAAATATTTATTACTAATAGATATAGAAAGCTGTTGATGAGATGATGTTGCATGTTAAAAAAAAAATGGTATTTATTTTTAAATTGTTGATAATATGAGATTGTACGTTTTTCACTGAAAATAATCATAGACGGCTGTTCTTTCCTTTTTCTGTTCCTATTGCATTTTTTTTTTACCTTTTTTCTTGTTCCATCTCTCTACACTTCCTCTTCATACCAATCTTCTCTTCCCTCCTTAAACATTTTTCAACTAGCAGTTTCCTCCTCCTATTTATCTTCATCACACTAAGTCTCCAACTCCCACTACAAGTATGACACAAAAGGACGTAATGTATTAATGCTTGTCTCAATCTGTAATTTGATTGGCCCTACTCTTTCTTCTTATCTCTTACAGACATGATGTTGCTAGTCTCAGTCTTTTCTATAAAATACTGTTATGGCATGTGTCCTTCAGAATTATCTGATGTATTTCCTGTCTCCTTTATTCCAGCTTGTTTTACTCATTGGTCTTGTGATCTCCATCAATTTGCTGTTTTAATACATTGTAATGCAGCTTCTTATTAGAGTATTTTTTTTTTCAAGAACTGCAGCCTTGCAGAAACCTTTCTGTTGACTATTTTTCTCCTCCATATATATAGCTTACCTTTTCAAGACTAAGGTTAACAGGCATTTCCTGTTTTTGCGATTATGATCTTTTGTTCTGGTTACCTCCTTAAATTAAGTAGCTTCATGCCTTGTCTGGAGCGATTTTCATAAAAACATCTGGTAATATACTCTAATAGTTATGTACATTATCTTTACAATCGAAGGTTTATTGCCTTTTTAATTAAGTCTATTAATGTTCATTATACATGATTGCCCTACATCTGTCTTGAAAGACAATGGATGCCCTCTGAAAAAGTGCATGCGTGATGAAGAGCTTATTGTATAAGAGATGTACAATCGTTCACCCTGTTTCTTCTGTTCTGGCAATGAGAAATCCAAGATGCGCGGAAGGACTGGTGTTCATTCAGTTTTTCTAGCTTCTAGAGTAGATGTCCTCCAAATACTTTAGAATCTAATGTTACTATTTCACTCATAGCTGGAGGGAAAATCATACCTTTTTTTGAGGATGTTATAGAAAGCTTCCTAATTTATATAAGCAAATATTTCTAAATGTTTACCCATATAAGTACGATCAGGCTCAACATTGCTGAACCTTGCGGATCTGATGAGGTTGCATCAATCAACATGACATAATAATATATATTTTAAGTCAACAGCAAATAGTAGTTTCCTGCTTTGTATTCTTTATAGTCTGAAGAATGCAAGGTGCGAAACTGTCAGTCACCATGCGCTCTTTAATGTTTCCAAACATACATCTGAAAATTGGCTGTAACATCGATATTGAACACTATTCTCGTATAAATATAATGTTGTAGCTATGCAGGCTCGTGATAATCAAGGACAAACACTGTGATATAATTAACAAAAAGTGCATTAGCCAAAGTATGTTATAAAGTACGCGTCATGATTCTGGGGGCCATAACTGCCATGAATCGCTACCCAATAATCTATTACATTTCTCCTCTCCAAGGGAGGATGATATCATGATGAACGAAAATACACTATAATTCTCCCCTTCAAAAAGCATGTAATGCCTGAGAGATTATCTCGTTACAACAGAACAGATACTTCACTACCCTCCTTTAATTTAAGCATTTAAAAATAATACAATTATTGAAATACTAATATATGTTTAGATTCAGTCAGACAGATACTAAATATTTATTACTAATAGATATATAAAAAAAAAATGTTGATGAGATGACGTTCCATGTTTCAAAAGGTTTGATAGTCTCTACCTCAGTTCATCAATCCTGAAATGGGTAGATCAACTTAAACCATAACATATAGGAACTAACACTATTGATCTATAATGATAAATTATAAAAATTGATTTTATTCACCATGTTACACAAATATATAACATGATACTAATGAACAATAATTTCAAACAAATAATATATTGTCCAAGACTGGAAGAATTATCATGAAAGATTCTATGAGGATAACAATAGAAATAATGACGTCATAGACAGTTCTGCATCTTATTCCAAACATTTGAGAATATAATTCTACAAAATATTCTTTAAATATTTAAAGAGGTTCCTTATTTAGAAATCACAAGATTTTGGAGGTCTGTAAGTATTTGATTTCCTTGTCTAGAGAGATTCGTGGAAAGGTGCAGAACAATCTTAAAACATCAGTAAACTTAGCAAAGGGAGATAATTACGACATGCTAGATCAGTTAAAAAGACTGATTTAAACATAAATATAAAATATATGACTACAACCAAAGGCAAGAATAAATTGCTTTTCTATAACCATATTTATAAGTATATAGTTAGTGCTTTTAGGAGTACTCCTGCAGCCTCTTGGGTTTTGTTTTTAATCCTCACGTAAAAAATATTTTCTAAGAAACTTATTTTAGTAGTATTCTAAGAGGTTTTCTTAATTTTAACTAGTGCTTGCAGTAGTGCTCTGAAGGACTCTTGATTTTTTTTCACTTATCACTTTAAAAATATCTTCTGAACACATTAAAAGACAATATTATCTCAAAATCACACTTTTTATTGGGAACATATTTTCTCTTACATTTCAAGGACCGACGAGTAGTCTAGTATATATATATATATTTTTTTTCTTCTTCAATTCTTGTGTTAATTGCAGGTGGCTTTCAAGTAGAATGCTTGACTATGTAGTCAAGGGTGACTTTGTGACTGGGTTCAAATCTCCTGACCAACTGTAATTATCACCTCATACTCATGAATGTGTAAGCATGGAACTCTAGGGCCTGTAGGTATGAAAATAATTAATATTTATTTAAAACAATATTATAGTTAAAATCACCTTTAAAAAAATTAAAATTGAGCCCTCTTTAGAGAATTAAGAAAATGCGATCAACTTTAACACAAATGCAACATTTCAACATCCAGTCTATGAATACCCTCTGACTGTTTACAATCTATGCTTACTGATTTAGCATTTATAGACACTTAATTTCCCTTAATTCTTGTGTTAATTGGCGGTAATCTTGAGGTAGAATGCTAGCATACAGAGTCAAAGGTGACTTTTTGACTGGGTTTTAATCTCCCGACTCGAAGTAAGTATCATTTTCTACGTTGATGATTGCATTAACATGAAATACTAATGTCTGAAGGTATAAAAATAATTGTTGATATTTATTTTAATACATGCATGTGTATATATATATATAATTATTTCCACAGTCAAAACATTGCAGCACACTTAAGCCATGAAAGCCAAAAAACGAGTCCAAGACTTGAGTTTCACCCTCATTTTTGAACACATTCGAACTCAGGATTTGAAATTATATCATCTCTCACATTCTGAAAATTCTAATATATATATGGATTGTTTCAGAATATTGTACTGGGCTGACTCTTAAAATCATTTGTAGTCAGTCTCAATTCTTTTACACAAGCTGTCGGTTTGCCAGCAGAAAGAATTCGTTAAATCATAAGACTTGCATCGATGATATATCTCAATTGTCCTCATACCCCCTTCATATCAATTGTACATATATTTTATTTTATTGTATATATATTTCACACGAATTCCCATTCGCCTTTCCTTCTTTTAAAAAATTTTTTGTTTCGTATATCTCCAAGTACTTGTTCTTGCGTAACAATTTAATTCGGTTTTTTTTTTGCATCATTTGATATCCAACGATTAACTTCTGATGAGTGTGTTGCTAAAAAGGGCCCCTAGGTTTTGTTCACATATTATTTTCAAAGCATTATATAACCATCTCAGAAAAAGTAAATTAATTCCAAGAACAGGTTTTGCAACACTTTTATGTCCCATGATGAAGATTAAGACATACTGTTACCAAAATTATGTCTAGAATTCATATTTTGATTTTGATCAAAATCCATTATATGATGTTTAAAAAAAATGTTTCAAATCTAAAGCTTAGGCTTAAAGGGTCTTAAGAAATTAAAATTCAGTGAATGTTGTTTACTTGCTGTCTAATGACTCTGGAACAAATTTGATGTAAATCTGAAATATTTAAATATTTAAATAGAAGATTGCACTATGATTTATCCCCCCCCCTCTAAAAATCTTATGAGCTACTCCAAAGAAACTGAACTTTCAGGAATATTTATTAATTGATGTTTAATATTTATTGCTAAAATAATTCTAGAATCGTAAAAAGATTTCCACCACCTCTTTTCCCCTCTTTGCATTAAACTAAATATAGTCCACATTTTGAAATTTGAGGAATATTTATTAATTGATGTTTAATGTCTATTGTTAAAATATTTTTAGAATCATAAAAGGTTTCCAACGCTTCTTCCCCTCCTCCACTTTGCATTAAATTGATTTCTTACAACTACAAACTGTGTTTTAAAATTCATGATGATCGGTCAGTTTATTTAGGAGCAAATCCTATGCATCGAAATATATAAACAAACTACATATAGAGACATGTATTTATCCTCCAAGCAACCGCAGTAGGTGTTTCATGTAAGCAGTAAATACTAATCTATCCTGAGAACAACACCATCTGTGTTGAGTTTGCATGAAGTCATCTAATATTGATTTCACAGATTTTGGATGAGACATAAATCATTTGGCAGCTATGATAAGTGGATAACTCTACTGAGATGAAGTTTACACTGAAGAGAATCATTAATTACTAAATAGTAACAGTAATTATTTCCTCCTCCCACTTCCTCACTCTTTCTCACCCTTCCTCTCAGTTGTAGATACAATATTGCTATTTGTAGTGTTCTCAGGAGATTGTAACGTTGACCTACAATTGACGATCGAAATTTTATGCTAACATTCGTCGTCTCCGCTATGGATCAATGTTTCTCTCTAAGCAAATCTTAAGCAAAAATAGATATTCTTAACATACATTCAGTTTAATCTGTGTGTTCAGCAATAAAAATCATATTTCAAACTTAAGCGTGACAATGTAAGAAAAAAATGTATTTCAAACTTAAGCATAATAATGTAACAAAAATTCTATTTGAAACTTAAGCATGATAATGTAAAAAAAAAAAATTCTATTACAATCTTAAGCATGATAATGTAATAAAATTTTATTTCAAACTTAAACCATGACAAACTAAAAACAAAATCTACAAATCTTATTTCAAACTAGCTCTGGAAATATTTCTCAGAATATGGAGAAGAGTAAACTAAGTAAAGCCTATTTTTACTTTGTAGCTACATCTAACACCCAAATGAATGCTTTGACGATGATAATTACGAATCTTAAAAGTACATCTGCCTTACTTTCGCGAATTTTGTGGTTGTCTGTCGTTTTTATATACGCACCTTCTATTGAGATTTTAGTTAGCCAATCAGCTTTCTAGTATCCACCGCGCACTTCCTATCTGCCAATGAACATGCACTTACCGGACAAAGGCTTATTTGACCTCTGGTTGACCTGTTCCACTGTGTGTGCTCTATTTAACCTGGATATCTAGTTTCTTGACCTGTTTTAAATCTAGGTTAGAGTTTTTTAATGTTTATATATAAATATATATATGCACATATATATATATACATATATATATGTGTGATCGTTTATGTATATTCATGTTTATTTAATTTATTTATTTGTTTATTTTCTATTGTTCTTGTTAGTTTTAAAACTATTTTGTATCACTATCCTAGAGTAGATTTTATCTTGTGAACACAGTTGTTTGCTATTTCTCTTCTACAGTTTAATAGATGTTGCGGTTCTTTAAAGTACAGGATAGCAAATTTTTCACTAAGGCATAATCTACATGGGTCGTCTAGGTCTCTACACGTGGTAGCTTGTCTTATTATTTTCCATTTGACTACCGGCGAATGTCTGCTTTCCTTGAGTTCCCAGTATTTATTTGCTAGCGTTGTTTTCATACGGTGTTTTTTATTGTTGAATGTTCTTTTGTGGTCATGATATCGAGTTTTGAAATCTAAGGAATGTAAGGAAGTCATACCTACGTAATATTTCTTGTTATTCGGGTTTTCTTTCACAAATATTGTGGCCTGGTAAACTACGCTTTTGGTTAGATATTTATTTTGAAGTGGGCAAAGTGTGTGGTGTCTACAGTTGCATTTATCTTGTTTGTTATTAATATTTTTATTTTTAGTATGGTTGTTCTTGTCCGGGGTTGGTTTATTATTATTATTATTACTATTATTATTATTATTTCTGATAGTGATAGCTTTATTTTTGTCATAGTGTTCACTTTTTTTATTGTTTATTTTGTTGTTGTTTACATTGTTTTTATTTAATATTTTGTTATTATGTGCTTTAATTATCATCTCTAAATATTCGCAGCAGCTGTAGGTTAACTTTAAGGTATTTTTATTGAAAATTTTGTGTAAGGGGTTGGTTGTGGGAAAGTGTTTTTCAATAAGATCTAGAAATTTCTTGCCAAGTTATGTTTTTAACATTCGATTGTATGGGGCGGTAAAGCAAATTATAGTTCTTTTTCTTCTATTTTTAATTTTATTATAGTTATTGGTGTTTTGTTGCTTATATTTGATATCGATATTTTTGTATCCACTATTTTTAGGGCTGTTTCATAGATATTGGTTGACCTGTTAAATGCATTTTCATCACTTGAGTTATTACTGAGTCTACTTACGATCGAGATAGGAATCTGTTTTATAATTGATGGTGGGTGGTTGAACTTAGGGTTTACGTACATTGGAGTAGCGTTATCTTTTAAGTAGGGTTTATATGTGTTGTTATCTAAATTTAACGTGACGTCCAGGAAGTTTGTTATTTTTATGTTAGCTGATACGTCTGCTTTTAGGCCTATTTTTTTCATTTCCTTGTGTATGATTTTCTTAAAGTTATCTCCCTTGACTTTGTTGGAGTCTTTTATTATAGCTAGCCCGTCATCTCTATATAGGCCGATATTTGTAGTATCAAATATGCTTGTGATTATATATATAATGTGTGTGTGTGTGTGTATGTGTGTGCGCGTGTGTATTTGGGCAAAAAAATTTTCATTTAAACAAACATTATTAAAATCGTTTTATTATATCAATCCAGAAACCAATAGTTACGTCAGTTATGCAATCACGATCCTATCCCGTCGTCGTAATCATGCATAATATCAACTCTAGTGCAATCTTTCAACATCTATAAAACAGAATTAACTGCCCACCTTCCATAATCAAACAAATTTTAGTTCAAACCCCACAGCTAATACATCACAAAATCAAATGTAAAAAATTTTGAAAATAACCTAAGCCATCTACATAAAAACCACAAAACCTACAATTAATGCAGTTGCTTTTCTACACAAACTCAAACGTTTTTAAATGCTTGTTGTATTCGCCTCCCACACCTATCCCTCTCCCTTCATGCGACCCAGTTTCTGATTCCCAGAAACCGGCTAGCTAGTGACCTAACATACCAGACTCAAGCAACCTGCTAGTACTATGCTGCTACTGCTAAAACTTTTTCAGCGCCCAATCCCTCCTACCTGATGACGCCTGCTGTATCAGGTGAAAAAGTTGGAAGAAATACATATTGGACTTATGTTAACATTTTTGATTCCCACAAAAAAGATAAGAAAAATGGCAAAAATAAAAAAGGCGTTGTTAACCAGAAACTTTCTGTAGTTATTAATTATATATATATATATATATATATATATATATATATATATATATATATATATATATATATATACTACCATGTGTATGTATATATGGCATAATCATATTGATACAATAGTTCTTATTAGATCACCGAAGTTAAACAACGTTAAGCCTGGCTCGTATCAGGTGGGTGACAATTTGAGAATTCTAGGTGCTGTATGTGCTCTCCGCTTATCTCGGCATTGTTTCCGGTCGTCCTGAGCCTTCACTTGCCACTGATATTTAACAACACTGACTCACGAGAGGTGTGGTTTGAAATTGCACAACTCTTGCCACAAAAATTCCATGCACTATGCGCAGACACCCTCGCAGTGGGTATCCATAGTCTGTCAAGACTGAAGGAAGTTACCATATATATTTATACTATTGTTTATATATAATATATTTTTATGTTATATATAGATAGTAAAAGAATTTCCTCTATTATATATTTATTAAAATAAATGTTTGTGTGAGTATATATGCATATTAGATATATACAAAATGTGTATGTACATAAGTACATATAGATACAAAATGGTCTCTATAAATAGATGGAATCGATGTCCACTGAGAGTCTTCATACGTTTTTGTCCTCATGTCAAGCTGAACAGAAGCATTTCCCAAGCAGCTGTTGTTTGCATGAAGTACCATCTTCTATTAGTGTTTCTGCCGGAGCGATTTTTTTTTTCTATTTATCTTGTTCATATAGATAGAATATATCAAAGATGATCATTTCAGCTTAATTCACTTTACATCTGTTGATGCATTTAAGATAACATTGTGCATCAATCTGTTCAGATACTGTTGCACCATCTGTGCGAAAGCAAGATTTTTTTTTCAGATTTTGGAGTCACGCCTACAGCATGCAAAGAATAAGAAACTGCCAAAAAATAGTTGTTTACGTTACAGTATTAAAGCTATTTCATCTAAATATGCTTTTTAAAAAAAGGCATATGAAACGTCATTTTCATGGCAGGCGCTTGACTGAGATTCAATCTATAGTCTTCCACCCTGCAAACTAACAACTATCAATAATTTCACTTACTCTCTAACAGTGCCTAACACTAAATGAAAATTCCATGAACAAAGTTTCTTTCCTTGAACTATCCGCTTGTAGAACATAATACTGTGTGACTGCTTCACAGCTGACTATATCATGGTTATTTTCAAATCTAATGTAAATAAGGTTTGCTGAGCTGTCCTCTTAAATAATCAAACACTACCCAAATTCAACCATTACCGGTATTGTCTCACAGTCTACCTTAAACCCATTAATACTTATCCTCAAGTGGTCCTTGAGCCTTGATAAGCGATGACACCCCCAGTAAAAAAAGACAATGCCATTATAAATAATAAGAAAATACTAGGAAGTTTCTTCTTTCATACTGCCGTGGCATTTTTCATCGGATGAAAATGAGTAGATAGCACATATGGATATGCATTTAAATGTACATATTAATGTATTTTAGTATCCATTTTTATCACTATTATTTCTGTTAAATTGTATTATCGTGTAATGCTCAAGTAAGTTTGGTATACTCCAAAGGTTATTCCAAAAGTAAAGCCTCCTATTTTTTCTTACTCAAAAATTAAAGAGTTTAATAAACGGGAGTGGTACCATTAAAATGAGTGACCTTTTGTGCTCCAACAGTTACCACCATTCTCAATACACTTTTGTTAGAAATATAATGACACATCTCTGCTTCTGTCGCACGTTCATGAAAGAAGTAGCTTTCTTAGAGTCTGACACCATCAATATCCGCAAAAGAGACATGAAACCTTCAGATCATGAATGCACAATTTCAATCACCATAACAATGCAATTTGTAATGCCCTCTGATCCATTCAGGCGGAATAAAAATAGGGGGCATTGCTTTTGGAACGCCCCCCCCCCCCGTATTTCAGACTAAAATACTATCTTTCAATACTCAGTTCATTAGGACGAGACAGTAGGATAGTACATGTTCGTTTGTCATGATACTAGGATTTCTCTCCCTTTTTCTTTTGTAGCGGGAATAGTGTAGTATCTGGTTTGTTGCTAGGATACATCCTCCTATTTTTTGGAGTAGGGGGTAATGTAGAATCTACTCTGTTATCATGAGACAATCCTCTCAGGTATTGCCTCCTCCTTTAGATTAGCAGATTTCTACAGGGCATAATTTCAGCACAGGATGAGACGGAAAATAACAAACATGTTTAACATTACATTGCATTTAGGATAAAAAAAACACACAAAAAAAAACAGAATAAAATAATATATTTTTTATATTGCAAAAAATTTCCAAAACAAAAAAATTAGGCACAAGGCCAATCAAAAATTAGGGAGGAGGAAGTCATCCTCCTCACTGTACCTTTGGTTGGTCGACGCTAATCCTAGCTAGGGTTCTCATTCATCATAATACTACAAACACACCATCGGTCGTTTTACTTAAGATTCCCAAATAAAATCGTTTTTCTTTTCTTTTTTTTTTTTGAGAATAATATATATATATGTAGAAATAGAATTCTTTAAAATTCCTTTAGAGTGGGATTGATTTATCTCCAGCCGCCTGAGATGCTAATCCTGCGATATGTCAACAGGTCTGAAGCAGACTATTTTATAACCTTTCAACATGAAAGAACCGGATTTTTCATGTTGAGCAACTGATCTCATGTCGCATTCCCTGTTTTGTAAGAAGGAGAAATATTATTCACCATCCAAAAATGGAATATTTTACACTTATCACTGACATTTTACAAATAACAGAACCAGGGCTGAATGTATATGTATTATAGTTAGAAAATTAAATCAATTATTGATGCATTTATTTAAAACAATCTTGTCCAAATTGTATGATAATATCTTTACTATTTAAATACTGCAAGTGTGAAATATTTCTTCAGGCTTTTTTTTTTTATGATTCCATGTTTGTTTAAAGTTTTTGAGTTAACCATGATTGCCACAAAATTATAAGACAAAAAATAAAGTTGTTTTCTTGGAAAAAATAAGATCCTCCCACTCAAAAAATAAACAAAACAAAAAAAAAACCGGCAAGACTCAGACATTGTGCTGTATTCAAAACAGTTTTCAACAAGCATTTTATCTCAAAGCAAATATATTTTTTTCGTCCATTTTATATATATTTTTTTGGTTTTGTTTTTTCCTGCTTTTTTAAAGCTGAAAGATCTGATCATCCTCAATCTTGAATGTTCTGTTCTCTCTGTCGGTTTTCACCTACAAGGTATACACAGCGTGTCATAGAAATGTTAAGAATCTGGAAAATAAATAATTATTGACGCTTAAATGATTTTTTTTTTAAATTTGCAACAGTTGTAAATAAACTAAAAAAATGTGAACCGTTGGGTCACCCATTCATCTCAGGTTAAATTATTTGTGTTACGAAAAAGAGAGTTTACAAAGTAACTTACATCTTTTTAATAAAAAGACAAAATCCTAAATCCTCTTACTGTCTACTGTATCTCATTTTTTCCTCTTTCCTTCTTGGCTATAGATTAGTAGTGTTACTACTTGTAGTGGTATTCCCTTTGTTTATAAGAGATTATTCCAATATTTTTTATCCATTCCGTTTTTATTAATTTCGATCCTTAATCGATTTTATAGAAATAACCTGGAAAACAATTTGTATTGGCCGTTGAGCCATCCATTCAGCTTTGATTATATTGTTTAAATCAGGAAAAAAAAATGAGTTTGAAAAACCAGATAAATATATAAAAAAAAAAATAGACTTTTTAGCCTGTCAAAAACCAGCAAAAATTATAGCCCATTAACTTAGAATGAGTGCTGTATGACAAATTGATGATTGAATATGATTAAATTTGTGTTCGTTTTTTGTTGTGTTCGGAGAAATGTGACGTCAAGATAGATCACTGGATATTCTAATAACAAGTAGACAAACTCCTTGTATTTTAACACATTTTATTCACGGCAAAAGTATTAAATTATTTACAGAATGATATTCAACGTCCGACGATGACGCCATCTTGCTTTCTCTTTCTAGAACTTTCTAGTCTTTTGAAGAACAGATAAAAGGTGATAGCTAACTTTATTAGAATTATTCCCATTTTTATCGCTATAACCATTTTTGCATTAAATACTATTGTTTATTAATCGCTAATCGTGCATCAAACAGATACCGTAATTCTTAATTTGCTATACCTTATCATAATAAAGGTCTATACAAAATTTATTCCGATCGGACCAATAGTTTAGTAGCATTGATAGGCGGACAAACAGAGAAATATACTGGAGATATTTTTAATATTTAATTAGCTTTGCTAATTTCCTAATTCAAAAGAATCTAACCAGAGCTTAATGGGTGATATAACGAGTCACATTTTTTTTTAGTTCATTAGAAATCTCAGAATAGTTGCTTTTTACTCTCTATATCCCACACTCTCTTTCTCATGGGTTAAGAAGGTTTGGTTTGATTGTTTTACGGCATATCAATCCTTTAGCGAGCCATTTAATGCTGAATCCGGTTATTTTGGGAATAGTATTCATGTTGTATCCAGTTATTTTGTAGAAGGTTTTTATTCTTCAAACTCTTTTGTATCTTCAATCGCTTAGTTTGTAGTGTTTGGTTTGGTTGTTGCATAGTGGATTTTATCCAGCGAAACCAGTCAGGAAGTGGGGGAGATAGAAAGAGAAAGGGGAAATGGGAAGAAGGAAAAGGCGGAAAGGTCGGTTGTGGTTTTGGTTTTTGGTTTTACAGAACATAATTCAGTTTTGCAAAAAAAGTAGAAAAACAACAAGCATCAATGTTAGGTGCATTTCGTCTCAGGAAGCCAGTATCTTCAGACAGCCTGATCTGGAAATACCACTTACTATTTGTGACATTATTCCCTTTTTTTATAAAGAATTATTTGATTCCTTTCAGTCATTCTTTTCTTTATAACCGACTTTTTATAAACAAAGAACGGGTGTGTTGAAAGCCAATGATATAATGATATATATATGCCAGAAAAAAAAAGAGGCAAGGTGTCAAACAACATTCAATGAAA
The DNA here is from genome assembly GCF_053919585.1 of Euprymna scolopes. NCBI lineage: Eukaryota > Metazoa > Mollusca > Cephalopoda > Sepiida > Sepiolidae > Euprymna > Euprymna scolopes. The sequence continues at coordinate 91,685,353 of NC_136494.1, forward strand.
GAGGAAGAGGGTGATAGACCGAAACTGAGTAAGAAATTAATCAATCGATAAGTTAATTGAAAATTAATCAATCGATAACTTAATTGAAAATAAAGGTTCATTACAACAATTAAACTAAATTGTTTAAATTTTTTAGGCTACTGTTCACATATTGGGTATTATTCTCTCAACATTTCGGTCGATGTAACCTCCGACCTTCGTGAGGTATATCTTGTTGATATAAAAAATGTTTTTATACTTTTTCGTTTGGCCATAGTCATTAGAATTCAAAATGTGTGATGCGTTTATGAAATGAAAAGGAGGTTGAGTTGTTTCCATTTTTGTATTAATTCGAATCCGTACCGATATTTTTTAATTTTTGCGATGATGATTGATAATCTACATATTAATACCGTAGTACCTTTAATGTACGTACGTACGTCATGATTTCCAGATTGTAAATTATTCGCGCCAGAGATCCTATTTATTAAACAAGGATGGTAGAAATTGATAACATACTACGAACATTAAATTAATATATAGATATGCTAATTTAATGTTCGTAGTATGTTATTACCTTCTATCCTCATTTTTAATAAATAGGATCTCCCGATTACAGAAGACAAAATGAAAAAATAAAAAAATAATTTTTTTCTTAAATGATGTCACTTTTGGGCTATACATGGAACTAAAATATACCTTCTTAGTCTTCTCGCTAGGATCCAAGGGTAGTATCTGTTCTGTTTAAAGATGGTATAATGATATTGTGGGGGTTTCCGTTCGCGCCGGGCATCCATACAATGGAAATATGTCACAGATTTCTATAAGGATATTGGAGATGAACCGTAATGACCCCATATATTCCAAGTCGCGATATGCCTTGTTTGGGAGTGAACGAGATTAAAAAAAATATTTTTTTGTTTTGTTTTGATAAAATTAACCAGAAAATAGATAAAATTAATTTAAATATTAATGGGTTTCGTCTCGCTGTTGCCTTCACATACGTAATTTTAACATTGGATTAAAAATAATAAAAATAAAAACTACCTTTTGTTCCTATTTGCTCCACAAGGGCAGAGTTAGACACAAGGTCGATTTTTAATGTGGGGAAAATCCAACTCACCAAAAAGGAGCACTCTAGATAAGAACAGAAATAAAAATGGTCTCAGTCTAGAAGGTCTTCTTCCCTACTGAACTTGGACAGAAAAAAGTGGAGTGTAGCATCAGAACAGGTACTACACTTTGTTCTTAGCCAAAAGGCCAAGCGTTAATAATGTCATAAATATGACTATGTAAAACATGAGGCATATTGACAGTGTGCCATACCGATTATTTTGCATTCTTTTGTGTTTCTACTTCGCAATCTTATATTGCTTTTGTTACAAAAAAGACAACAATGTTTTTAATGAGTGAAGCCATATGCGAGACGACGTTGTCAGTAACGTCATCAGCACACTTTTGTCAATCGTCCGTAGAAGGAAGCTTCGCTAGTTTGACCACACGATGAGATTGCGTGAACTAAGGAATGAAGTCCTTCAAGTCCCAGTGAGCAGTGCAAAGAAGATTGGCCGACAGAAAAATAGGTGAAACATCACGGAATGATTCAGGAGAAGTGGCTGGAAACTAAAAGGAATGGCAAAGGTTATAACTGTGTTCGTCAGCAGTGGGATTATATGCAGTGATTGAGTCACGCATCTTTTTTTTTTTTAATATGCTTTCGTTTTTGTTTAGTCAGACAAGAAATATATTATCTTTATAAAGTTAAATAACAGAATTGTTTTGATTATACATTTTATCATTTTTTCAAATCATCTTCCTTTGTGTTAAAATAAAAATTAATGTATGTCCCATATGTGATATGAACGCTTCCGATTCTTTGTAGAATCATCTTGAAGTGACAAAAACAAATAACACTGATGAAAAAAAAAGAGAATTTCAAAAGGCATCTGCGAACGCTACGTAAAGTCAATCAGATTCAAAAGAACGTCTTTATTGAAAATAGCGAGTCGGTTCTTTTGAGTGTAACTGATTTTACATGCACGTTCTCGAATATCTTTAGAAATGCTTTGTGGTCACCTGAAACTGATTTGACGAAGAATCAAAAATGTTTGTGATACTCATGGAACAGACATTAATTCTGCAGATTTTAATACAAAAACGATCATCAGAAGAATTTTAAAAAGTTATAATCACACAGAACAGTTGTTGTTTTTAATATGTATATAGAAAATCCTAAATTCACAGAAATTCGTTTAGATTAGGGAATTAAAAGTTATTTTAGGAGCGGGTGCAGATTTGGGTGGGCGCACCTGCTAAATAATAGAGGTTACCAAAAATTAATGTGGCCGTATTTCTCACTGAATTTCGGATAGTATACAGACCGAAATTCATAATGATCGATTCATAAAAAATATAATAAAAACAACAATAATAATGAATGAATGGCAAAAGTCTATATTTCAAAGTTCGTTATGTTGACCATTTTATAATTTATTCCTTTAATTCAGTTGGCATTTACAATTCTTGACAGTATCTGTTTCGTAGCACAAAATCAATCACTTAATTGTTGTATCAATTAGTGAATCCATATCTATCTATAATTAATTGATTGATTTTGCGCTGCGAAATTGATACTGTCAAGAATTGTAAATGTCAACTGAATTTAAGGAATAAATTATAAGATGGTCAACATCATGAACTTTGGAATATAGACTTTTGTCATTCATTCATTCACTATATTGCTCTGTAATTACATTGAGTTTCTTAAATAAGGATTGGTATATATTATAAGGAAATAAAATATATTTCCTCAGAATAAATATATGTATACATATATATATATATATGTGTGTGTGTGTGTGTGTGTGTGTGTGTGTGTGTTGTTGTTGTTTTTGCAATACGCTTTGAATGAATTCAATTATTTATGAAAGTGCATTTTTTACCTAAATGCGAGTTGGGAATAATTTTCCCTTTAACCAATTTGGTACTCCCATATATATTGTTTTTTTGTTTTTTTTTTAATATAAGAGAGAAAACTTCATACATGCAGGATAATCTCCTAAAGTAATGAACAAGTCATTATGAATTTTGGAATATATATTATAGGCGCTTTATTTATTTATTTTTTGTAAACTGTATCATTGGGGGAGGAGGCACCAAAACATTGCCATTCATCGCTTTTCAACGGAAGAAAAATCATTAAAATCTAAACTAATGCTATATTTATTGCTTATACCTATCCTAGGATGGATATTCTTCCAGTAATAGCCAAGTAAAACTATATAAAAAAAATGAATGACTTGTTTCATGCGGTAGTCAATTCTTAACCGGATGCACGTATCGTTTGGGTAATTTTAACTGACTCTACGTGAAGAAATAAAATATTTAAAAAAAAAAAATGTTCAAGAATCGTGTGTGTAGAAATTTAACTCACATAGGCCCAGGCTCATCTATTCTTGTTTAAAGGGTTGGGGAAAAACTAAAAAGCAGAAAATTTATTTTCGTTGGTCTTTACAAAGGTGATCCTCGTTTTATTTTTATATTTGATAGAAAATGTTCTTTATTTCTATGAAACTGGCAGATAATTTAAAATAGTTTATTCTGGCATTTTGAAAAAGCAAATTCTTTGCAGGAAAAGGAATTTTCTGTATATTTTTAGGGGATTTAAATCAGTTCAAAAATAAATCTAACAATATTTTAATACATGCACGTGAGTGTCTCCCTTTACATTATATATATATATATATATATATATATATATATATATATATATATATATATATATATATATAGGAGGGGTTAAATGAAGAGGATGAGACCAATTCTTTAAGAGGAGACTTATCGAGATAACGCAAAGCTCATACAATTGGTTTGGAGCTTATATAGAAATCAATAAAGAAAAAAAATGGCGATATAAAACTATATACTAATATATATAGATTTATTCATTTATCCAATAAGGGTATACATCAATTAGCGGTGAAGGATAAGTGTGGACACTTTATAGCATGGTATTTCGAAACCTAATGCTTCTCATCAGAAGAGGAGAGAAAATGCTTGGCAGCATGATAGGGATGCGACTTCTAGCCATAGTTACATTAGGAGTGCAAGAAAATATTGATGTTGTTTGGAGGAACTAAACTGGTCTCTGTGATATAGGAGGAGTTAAAATAAATATAAAACGTTATTAAATAATTCAGGCAGGTTATAGCATATCTGTCATGGTGAATTTAATATATGTGGACAATATGTGTTATTAAACTCTCATGGAGGATATAGGATAAGTTAATTGAGAGAAGGTGCTTATTTAATCATATGTATAAATGGGTTATAGCTATAGAAGGGATTTACATGAAATAGGGGGTTTATGCTATATCGGTGTGTTTTGGAAGGGGTATCTGAAATTATAACGCCGCATCCTTATCATGTTACCTAGCATATTCTCTCCTCTTCTGGTGAGACACATTAGACTTCAAAATACCATAGTATAATGCGTCCCCACTTACCCCACACCCCTAATTGATATATACCCTTATTGAATAAATGAATCTCTCTCTATATATATATATGATGATGATGATTGCAACGTCTTATCAGACGAGTGCCACTCCCTCAGACACTTAAAGTCCGTGAGTCCAAAAATGACTTTTTTCTTTTTTTTAGTCCTACCGGTGAATTCACACGCTTAAGCAGGCATGACACTGAAGACGGTCATTGAGATCAATTATTACATGCTTCCAGCATTTCAAGCCTCCACGCATCACAACTTTTCCATCGCCACAGGACTATTTTTATTGACAAATGCCTGAGGGAGTATCTATACACAGATGATGTTACAGAGTCTTAGCTTTGTATGCCAGCTAAATCTCTCTCTCGGTTCAAAATGTTGAGATCCAGCAACAAGCAAGAGCAAGATAGCCAGCAACGAATTAAACTGCAGACCAGCTTAATGTGTAATGTTTAATGTGGGTACTGGTCTCCCGCTGTATTGTTTTTTAAATCAGAGATTTACTTCTCCTAGAAAGGTTGCCACCACCACGGCTTACGGGAGCCCTCTCTCCGCCCCAACACATATTATATGATGATTGCAACGTCTTATCAGACGATTAATTATTACATGCTTCCAATATTCCAAGCCTCCACGCATCACAACTTTTCCATCGCCACAGGACTATTTTTATTGACAAATGCCTGAGGGAGTATCTGACTTTTTTTTTAGTCCTACTGATGAATTCACACGCTCAAGCAAGCATGACACTGAAGACTGTCATTGAGATCAATGATTACATGTGCCAGCATTTCAAGCCTCCATGCGTCACAGGACCATTTTTATAGACAAATGCCTGAGGGAGTATCTATACAAAGATGATGTTACCGAGTCTTAGCTTTGTACGACAGCTAAATCTCTCTCTCAGTTCAAACTGTTGAGGTCCAGCAACAAGCAAGAGCAAGATAGCCAGCAACAAGTTAAACTGCAGACCAGCTTAATGTGGGTACTGATCTCCCGCTTTATGGTTTTTTAAATCAGAGATTTGCTTCTCCTAGAAAGGTTGCCTTCACCATGGCTTACGGGAGCCCTCTCCATCCCAACACACACACAAACACACATGGTGCTAGTTGGCCGTTGACCCTGAAAAAGGGTTCATTAGCCCTTTGTAACAACACATATATACATACACACAAACACACACGGTGTGTATGCATATATATATATATATATATATATATATATATATATATATATATATATATATATATATATTAGTATATAGTTTTATTTCGTCATTTTCTTTCTTCTATATATTTCTATATATAATTATTTTAATTGTATTAAACTAACAGAAATAGTAATCGTTCAAAAGTGGTCAATTCATATTGATCCAATATGAATCCAATTATGCTTTAAAAAGAAACATTCATTTCGAACACGCCCCTGTCCTATAAAAGAACCTACTGTTTGTTTTATATGTCGGGCTTTTCTGTTTGTTCGGTAATAAAGTTTCTCAAATGCACTATAGCTAGGTAGTATGAAAGTGTTAATATGGTCCAGATTTAACTTCCGTGTTTAATGTTTGTTTTTTTTTGATTATCGATACTTATCGCTTACAAACCTATGTAAGAACATATCCAGACGCATCAAGAACCTTCGTGCGAAATGTAGAAAAAATACGGCCCTGCCGTTTTTAAGTATATAGGGAACAAACCCACGTACAAAAAGTTCCTTGATATGTGTGTGTGTATGTGTGTGTGTGTGTGTGTGTGTGTAGCAGTAGTAGAATAATTCTTGAAGTTCCTTACTATACTACACTATATATGCTCTGAAACTCAATAAAATCATTCATTGAGCTTGGACTTTTTTTTAATTTACAAAATTTATATAAAAATAACTTTCATTATAAAAAACACTATATGAAAGATATACGATTACGTTTGGTATAGACAATCCTACTACGTTTCGAGTAAATAATTAACCTATATATATTATTTGAGGTTGCCATTTTTCAAAGGTAAGGTAACCAGTAAAATATAACAAGGTTAATTCAAGAGTGCTCAATACCAAGATAGAGCAAGTTACACTTTCAATTTGTCTTTACATAAGCAGTAATATGTTGCTACACAGTCATGAGCATGTTTCGGTCTTCTAGTATTTAGCAACTAGAGACCTCTTCAGGCAACAACGCTTATATTCATATTTAATGAAAAACGAAAATCAACTTTCATCAAAAGAAGCTTTTTTTTAGTAAGAAAGGTGTCAGGGTGAAGTTCAGCTGTGTGCAGAACAAGGTTTGTTGGTTGGTGTGGATTTATTTTATATATATATATATATATATATATATATATATATATATATATATATATATACTAGTAATAGTACCCGTCGTTGACTGGGTTCAAAAACAGCCTACAGAAAATGGACTCTGATTTATTAAAGTATGATAGGTTATGAAAAGGAAGGGTTGTAAAGAGATAGCTTCGAATTCGGGGGTATCAAAACCAAAGCAAAATATGATGAAAGTAAAAATAAAATAGATAAACCCCATAATTTATTATACCATACCTGTTCACACTGAAACATTTATCACAATATTCTGTGGATCTATATTAAAAAACCTTGTTAAACTTTGTGACATATTTCCATTCTATGAAGGTCAGGCGCGAACGAATACCCCATAATTTTATTATACCATATTTCTTCAAACTGAAACATAATTATCAAAGTATAATTACGCAGATAGATATGAAAAGTCTTTATTAAAGTTTGTGCCTATTTCCATTCTATGGAGGCCAGGCGCGAACGCAGACCCCACAATTTTATTATACCATCCCTATTTAAGTTAAAACATACTTATCAAAGTATTATTATGTACATCTATATCAAAAACACTTGTAAACGTTTTTTTTTTTTTTAATTTTAATTTTTTTTCTATACTTTTTGGACCAGGCGCGAACGCAGACCCCACAATTTTAACGAACCACCGTTCTGCAGGATCAAACATACCCATTCCTGTGTCTCGATACATCTTCTATCATTATATGTAATCAGTTTTTTTAAAAATAGTCAACCATATAGGAGTCTATTCGTGATCACACACACAGCTTCATATATATATATATATATATATATATATATAAATGAAAAATCTAAATTGTATCTCAACATGAAGTTAGCCATTTTTGGCAAGCAACACCTGATCAATATACAACCAATATTCTTAAATTGATTTCCAATCAAACGACCTTTCACAGAATCCAATCTAGTTTTAAACAAGCAAAGACATTTTCTAAGCATTTCTTGTTTGGCAAATTTCTGAAGAAATTAAACGGCAATCAGCCATGTCAGATGCCGAGGAACATTTTAAATGCATTCCTTCATGATGGCGCCAAGATTACGGATAGGAAGGAGGTCAAGTGAATTTGCTGATCACATGCCAAATCTTTCATTTAGAAAGAGAGAGGATGAAAAAAAAATGCAAAGATAATGTTGTGCCCAATTGTGAACAGCATAAGACTCCACCAATTCGGCTTACTCTTTTTGCTTTTTTTTCAGCAAAACATTTAATTTTTAAAACTGATAAAAAAAAAGATCTCATAATAAAATTTATAAGCCAGCATTTAATGTATAGCATCAGTTTATAAAAAAATATTGAGAATCTGCGTTTTGCTTAGTGTCAAGCTCAAATCACTAGCGATCATATTGAATAGACGATTATCCCATTCCTTAAACTATTTACACCATAACGCCTAACAACAAGAACCACCCTCTCTATAAGGAAACTAATGCATATACATTTGTAGTGTTTCATATGTTAGAATTTTACTAGGTCGCAGGTGTTGTGTTGGAGACTTGTTACTTGTACACATTATGTGGCTTAAAGAATATCTCAGATGAGGTATACTATTGTCAATACCACACTTTTCTATAAATTGCAATTAATAATTTTCTTAGCTAAAGTTTTTTTTTTTTTTCTGGATTTTAAAAACTTACTGGTATAATGTCTTAACTGTCTGATGAAATCTCTTAGACTGATACTCCAACGTGTTTGAGTAGCTTGCCATAAATATATTTTAGCTACTATATATTTCTTGAGTTTATATAAAATCTTTTTAAATATATATCTTATAAGTATATATTCCTTATATGGGCTAAATTGTTAATTATTTTTTATCGTTTTACTTATAATATGTACGAATGCCTATATTTTTTCATTACAGCCTTACACGTGTTTCGTTGTTACGGTAAAAAATATAGTCCATTGTGCCGAAATTGGACTCATTAGAGACGAACAGGTATCATTAAAAATTGACACAAATAGGATACTTAACGATGGAAACACTTATTAAATCCCTATGGGAATCCCAAAACTCAAAACTTAGTAAAATGCGATATTCAAAGAAAAATAACCCGCTAAATATATCAAATCCTATGAGGGGAAAAATCTTACGAATATTATATGCATATATATGTATATAATAAAGATATTATATTTCAAAAAGCAAACCTATCTAGATAGTATTAGTTCGACACGGTTAAAGAGGGGTAATTGATATATGAAATAAAAGATGAGGAAAAAGTTGCATAAAACCATCAGATCAATAAAGAAATAAGAGGCGAAAAAAGAAGAAAAACATCTTCAGCGAATGACATTTTGAAGTTAAATGTTTCTCATGAGAAGAGAAAAAAGCCAGCATTATACAAATATACAGATATAAAAGCAAAAGCCAACTTAAGAACATTTAGACTAGGAATGAGAAACATATAGAAAAACATAAAACAAAAAATATATAAAGAAATAGCAATAGGAAAATTTTAAAAAATGCAACTTGAAGATGAAAAGTATAAGGGTGTACCAGTAAGAAATAAAGTAATGAGGACTACTAGAAAAACAAATATTGTTGGAGAAAGAGTAAATTAGAGAGTTGGAAATTCATCTAATGAGGAGTAAGAAATAAATGAGTTCCAGAGAGAAAACAGAATGTAAGGTTCTTGAAACGATGTTCCAGAGAAAACGACAATTATTCAATGAGCAGATGGTAAAAATACAATGCAATTTCCTGAGTTGGAAGATCATCAAGAGAATTTCATGTACTGATAATACACCAGTTAAATTAGGACATGTAGGTATGCCCGGAGAATTAGTGTGTATAAAAGACGCATTATGTTATAAATACACACAGTAAAAGGTGGAAAATATTCATCAGAAAAAATAAGACTCCATAAGGTTCATTTAAATTTTTTAAGGAAATTGGATCGCTTAATTTTATATTCAACTCATAATGAATTGAAAAAAAAATGGAGTTTATAAAACAACCCCCCCCCCAAAAAAAACGAGTCGAAAATTGCTACAAAAAACCGTCATCAAAAACTGAAGACGTAGGCAAAAAATATAATATGCAGATAAGACATTAATTGCAGCAATGTTTAATGAAAAAAGAAATAGTACAAGAGTAAATAGGAAACAGAAGAAAAAGGGGTGGAAAATGTAGTGCGGTAAAGAGAGAAAGAGAGTAAAAACGAAAAAAACTTTGTGGAAAAAGAAAGGCCAAGAAATATGAAAGATACACTGAAAAAAGGAAAGAAAGAAAAGTAGTAAAATTAGTTAAAATCGGTCAGTAGAAAAAAAAGAATAAGGAAAATGAACGTCCATTGATGGTGTCAAAAACTAACCAGTATGTCCACTGCATAAATCATGGTGAAACACATACATATATATATATACATTCCGTTTTGACACTTTGTCAGCAGGCATATTTGTGCTAATGTGTATATAATATATATATATATATTTAAATAAGGGAGTAGTCACCAACAATGTGTATTTTTTAACATTATTTTATTATTCCGTGTCTTGGTTTTTCATTGAGAATTATGTTTGGATCATTGTAATAATGATTTTAAGTCATTGAAATCGTTTACGCGCGTTTCAGACGGTCTGTGATGCGTCCTCGTCAGAAATTATTTTCACATGTGAAAATAATTTCTGACGAGGACGCATCACAGACCGTCTGAAACGCGCGTAAACGATTTCAATGACTTAAAATCATTATTACAATGATCCAAACATAATTCTCAATGAAAAACCAAGACACGGAATAATAAAATAATGTTAAAAAATACACATTGTTGGTGACTACTCCCTTATTTAAATATACATCTTTCTTTCGTTGGAATTTATTAACCCATTTTATATTAATATATATATATATATATATATATATATATATATATATATATTATATACCAGTGGTGAAAAAAGTCCAGAATGAGTTTACATATTGTTTCAACTAGAGGAAGATCCCCAAAGAGAGGAAATGTCCAACTAGCATCGTCAGAATTCATAGATGAACATCTATGAATTCTGTTGAAACAATATGTAAACTCATTCTGGACTCACAGTAATAAATTTCTTATATATATATATATATATATATATATATATATATATATATATATACTCACACAGAAAATACTTTGAGAAAGAGAAACAAAAAATACAAAAAATATGGTAAAAATATATAAGATGCAAGCAAGTGATGATATACTTACGATGGAAAAAAGTAAGTAAATCAAAATCAAAATAAAAGATTATAAAAATAAATATGAGAGAATTTCATAAACATTATCTAATAGCCGTGTCGGATTAACCAAAGAGACGGCTGCAACAGTCTACAAGAATATATTAGAACTTAAATAGCAAACTACAAGGAGCAGAAACTAAATTAGCAGGAGCTGCAAATAAAAATGGACAAAAATAACAAAAGTTCATGAAATAAGAAGGAAACAAGCATTACGTTAAGGGAGATGATGGTGGCAGGATATCTTTAGGAACCAAGAATTATGCATATTTGAATTTTCTAGTATGCTTACAATGCGAAATAAATTCACTTTTGGAGTTTAATATTATTTTTTAGTAGAATATAATATTAAGGATGTCTCAGAAATACAGAGTAGGCAGAATTTAGAGCCAGAGGAATATGATTTAAAAAATTTTAAATGTATATAGGAGGTGCTTTCAATAAGTTTCTAGACTTTTTGTATGGGCATTTTATTGAAAGCACACACATCAAACTGTCGTCCCCTTTGAAGTAATCTTCAACAGTTGCAATGCACTTGTTGCACCGTTCCAACAACTTCTAGAAAGCCTCATGAATGTCCTCTTCAGTGAGCATCTCAATTACTCTCGACACAGCCTCTTCCATCTCCTTTGAGCTTAGGGAACAACCAAAAGTCACAGTGAGCAACATCTGGACTATAGGGAGGGTGAAGAACTGTCTTGATGCCCATCTTAGTCAAATAGTCTGTGATAAGGATGAAGCGCCCTTGGGATAGACTTCCCGCAAATCTTCTGCATCTTCAGTTCCTTGTCAATAATTGTGTGTACAGTTCCTATACTGACATCAAACTGTGCACTTATTGTCTCTATAGACACACGATCGTCCTTATTGATGAAATTCTTTATTTGGCCAATCAACTCTGGTGTTCTGACTTCCATACTCCTCCCATACGTCTTATCATCCCTCACAGACTCCCTGCCTTCCTTGAATCTTTTATGCCACTGCAACACTGATGCTCGATTCATGCAATGTGGTCCAAAAACAGTCTGAAGCGTTCCATACGTTTCTGTAGCATTTTCCAAAGTTTAAAAAACAATTTTATTGCATATTGTTCTTCTAAAATGTCCTCACGTTTCAATCGCATTTCTGAAATACACCAGTTGTAATAATCAGGCATGTTGTAGCTGTTCATTTGAAACTGAAATCATAAAAATTGGTCAGTCATCTCATAAGATGTATTCGAATAAGGTATTGAATTTTCAAGAGTCTACGACAATTTTAAATGGCTGGACAAAACAGTTTGGAAACTTATTAAAGGCACCTCGTGTATATAATCATTTATATTGATTACCGCGTACTGTGAAATAGTTGAGTGGCTAGATGTAGAAATTCACCCAAATGCGATTAGTAGTCAAATACTTAATCCCTTGCACGAAAAAATCTTTACTCTCTACAATAAAATATGCACTCTTCACATTCCCATATATTTTACCACGCTATCGGTAACCTGAGAAATCAATTTATAGATTATTGCTTGCTATATTTAATGCGAAAATTAAAGGGATGTAATAAAAAATAAAGTTTGTTCTTATTCCATGAAGTTAAACAAAGTAGGCTTTTAAATGACTAATAAAATAAAAGAAAAGAATTACTAGTCCATATATTAATAGCGTGTGTGTTATTTTGTGTCACGCTTACATCCGGGTCGTTTAATTGTTATGTACTTCCATTTCTTGTAATAAATGATTTTACCAAGAATTCTTCAAAAGTTTTGGTTTTGATGCAAGCCGATGCCCCCAAATCATATGGATATATGTATATATATATCCATATATATATATATATATATATATATATATATATACATACATATATATATTTGAAATCACAACTTTATAATATATAAGAATCGATAGAAAATTGACCATGTTTAGAGTATATATGCGAAACCTGCATACATTAAAATATCATATTGAAGCGTATTTTATTACTGGACTATGTCGAACGTCTCTATTAGCTTAGATAAATACTTATGCAGTTTTAACAAAAGAGCTACAATAATATCAGGGCGCCTCCATTTATGCTGAACCTCCACAGTATGCCAACATCAATATATTACATGTGAAAGAGTCCGCTGTGGAATTTCCACAGGTCCCGCTAGTTTGCATGAATGTAAAAACTTTAAAAAATTGTTAGTGAAAGCAGTGTTGGAAGACGTGATTTAAAATGGTAGGAAATTGAAAATCAAGTCTATGAATCCGAACAATCCATCAATGAAATAGTTGTTTAAATAAATTGCAAGTAAAAATTTTAAATAAATAATTAAAACATGAAAATTATTCTAAGCCCCCCCCCATATATATATATATATATATATATATATATATATATATATATATATATATATAAAGTGAACTTGTGTGTGTGTGTGTGTACATTTCCCTACGCAATAACTTTGTCAATTTTTAGTCTACATAATAGGGGTCAAAGTTAAAAAATTGACTTTTTTTTTTTTGCTCAGCGTATACCACCAAACACCAGGGCAACGCCGGGCACCCATTGCTAGTATATATACATATACATATATATATATATAAATGAACATGTGTGTGTGTGTGTGTGTATACATTTTCCAACGTAATAACTCCGTCAGTTTTCAGTCTACAGACTCGAAATTTGATATACAGGGCACTGAGATTTGGGAAAATCGATGTAATCCATTTTCGGCCAGAAATTTGGCTGTTAAGGGTCAAAGTTCAACGATTTGACCTTTGAGAACTCTACCAAACTCCTCCGCTAATTTTGGGTTTAAACACTTGAAACTTTAGATATAGGTTCCTTGGACATGGATCTTACTTAATAACTTGATTTGAGCCCAAAAGAATAAATGTTAAGTGGTCATAATAGGGGTCAAAGTTGAAAAAATTTACCGTCTTTTTTTTTTTTTTGCTCAACATACACCTCCAAACATCCGGGCAACGCCGGGCTGGAATGTTAGTGTATATATATATATATATATATATATATATATATATATATATATATATATATATATATATATTAATACATTTGCTCCCCACTTGTGTGTTCAGCTCTCTAATAAGCGGATAAACAGTTGGCACTTAGTATAAGGAATAACTCTTTGGAAAAGAAATAAGCACTTGGGAATAGAAATACAAAGTAACTCTTTAAAAAAAGAAACAGTAATATAGTGTCATAAGTATAGTGAGAACAGTACAGTATTCTCTATTAAATCCCGAGAAATAAGCACTTGAGAATGCAAATATAAAAATATGCAAACATTATAAGTCTCTTTATTTACAGTGCGAGTTTAACAGAATAGGAATAAAATCCCTGACTATTGATTACAACGTGAAAACACTCGCCTAGCTACATTGAAACTGAAGAGGCGTGATAGACCGAAACAATTGCGTGTGGCTGACACTCCCCACATCTATATAAACATATATATATATATAATACTGGGATTATCAATGTAGTAAGTGAATTGGCATATAACAGCCCTACAATTCTTTTAACAGTACATCATCTAGTATAATATTACATCATTACATGTTATTTTTTTATTTATAACTAGTTTAGGTGCCCAGCACTGTCCGGGCGTTTGGAGGTGTGTGTTAAGCAAAAAAAAAAAAAAATGGTAGTAGGCAAGCAGGCAGGCTCGAACCCATACCGTGAACGAGGAAAATACATGAAAATAATAACATGACGCCTTTGTCGTTGCGTCGATCGCCAAACCGGAAGTAACGAAGGTTTAAATTAAGGCTAGTCAATCGAAAAGAGTAGATGACTTTCGAAAATATCGGTGACAAAAAGCAACCCCTCCCTGTAGAAAAATGCCCATTTTAGGGTGAAGGAATTGATGTTTCAAGCCAATTTTTCGATATTTGTCGTCCAAAGGGTCCAACTTCTAAACGATGCCGATCTCGTGAAAATCCGTCGCCTCTGTCGAAAGTTTTAGACATACATACATACATGCATACATGCATATATTTAAACAGACAGGTGAGATTTATATTATAGATTTCTTTAATTTCATAAAGTTTAATACATTTAAACATTACCAGAAAGATCCGACGTTGCTCGGGATTTAATGAGTAACACTGTCCCTTTCACTATACCCCTAACACCATATTACTTTTTCTTTTTTTCAAGCTTCACTCCCTAATATAGTCGAAAGGAAGTATTATATTTATAATACTAACAAGAAAACCTGCCGTTGCTCGGGATTTAATGAATAACAGTCTTTTCACTATGGTAACACCATATAGTTTTTTTTTATTGCTCGATTTATATTTAGTCGGAAAAATGAAATCTAGAAAACTCTGAATTAGTGTCTTACACGCATGGTTTAAATTTCATTGAAATCAAATGTACATATTTAAAGTTTTAAGAATACTGTGTCCCTATAACTCCCTTAAACGAAGAATACAGAGATTTAGCCTATTCAGGGACATGTGAAGGTTCAGAACTACTGTCATGGTCTTTATCAAGAAATGTATACATATGACTTAAATTTCATCAAAAATAGTTAAAGGTTTAAGAGTGGTTTTCTCCATATATCTCTCTTATGCGTACACTGTAAGATTCATAACCACTTCCATTGTTATTTTAAGAAGATTTTACATGCAAATACACTTTTAGTTATTTATATAGATTATCTTACCTCTCTTTTTATAGGGAACACGCACATATACATTGAGTGTTATACAATAGAAGACGAAATTTAAAAAAAAAAAATTATAAAGCTGGCAGTAAGTCTGTCTTGGATTGATGGATTTTGGTGTGTCAAACGTGGTGCTGCTGCCTGGAGCTTTGAAAGTAATTCCACTGGCTTGCAATCGGTTTCTTATAGCACGTGTGTCCTGAACCGCACGTGATTTTCCCCTTGAGCAGCTTTTTGTGAGAAGCTCCCATCGTCTTCCAGCTGCAATAATGGCAAGGGTATTGCTGCACACAAATGCCAGCTAGACGTGCCGCGGTAGAAACACTGTCACGTGAGGCTCTTTATTCAACTAGGAAAGATTGCCAAGGCAGGAGTTTGTGGGCCAAAGTCTTTAATTAATCTTAGAATTCCAACGCTTCTTTCGATTTATGAGTACAATAAAAGGTTTACACCATAGATTATATGCAATATCCAGATTAAAAAAAAAGAAGTATATTAGAAATACTTCATATATTCTCTTATGTAGTTAATTTCAATTCAAATTCACTTTACTAGCTTTATTTATTTTCTAGTGGGCCACCTTGCATTGCCCGGTTGAAAGACACGCTTAAATATGATATTTTAATTCATACAGATTATGTATTTATTATTTTAGAGACAATTCTCTGTCAACTATTATATGGAACCTAATATATTGTAGTCAGATCAAAACTAATATATATATATATATATATATATATATATATATATATATATATATATATATATATAAACTTGGGTGCCATCAGCTAGAATCAGAAGCGAAATATATAACTCTCCACTCCCATTCTTTAGCCTCTTAGCCAAACATGTTCTTTTTATCATTCGAGTTTACTCCCATCTTAAAAAATATCTAAAATGTTTATTACACTCCACATCATGGTTGATATTTTTTAAAATTATACTTTTGGTTGAGTAACAATTACTGATTGGTGGCTCCATGTGCAAAAAAAAAAAAAAAAAAAAAAACCCTCCTATTTGTGGCATTGAAACAGTTGTAAATAAAGTATATATGCTAAATTTACAAGAAAATCTTCTCGGTGTTGCTCGGGATGGCATATAGTCATCAAAAACTTATTAATATCCTAAGTATAGCAGGTGTGTCCAAACGGATCTTCCCCCCCCCCTCTATTTGTTTTTGTTTTGTTTTGTTTTTGTCGTCCCTGGCAACGCCCGGTGTCCCTACTAACCGAGAATAAAAGTGAACCATTATTCTATTTTTTGTGGTGATAAGTTCAATGCATAAAAGTTAAAGTAAGCATCTTTAAAAAGGAAATATATTTATTAAAGACATCTAGAAAATGTAATCTTTTTAGGAAACTTGTGGAAATTATATTTGGTGTGGATTCGAAAGTGGAAAATAAAGAACATATAAACCTATTATCTACATTTTCCAAATTAATTTCACTTTCCAATTTATGTCTCTTCTTAGAAAAAAAAAAGAACAAAATCGTCAAAATCTATGTTTATTGCGCAATGTAATGGTTAGAAAAGTCAAGACCTCTGCCACATCCGGAAATTACATTTGGTTTGAGTCTAGCTTTACATATAAGACATTTCTGTGCGAAATTTGACATAATGGGTTTTTTTTTTTTTCAAGATTTCTTTAATTTTCAAAGACCGATAATTTTAGAGTTTACAGGTACGGCAATGTAGGTGTCTGTATATGCGTACAATGATACGTCTGTGTAGTGACAATAGGATTAATTAGTTGTACGTAATGAAATGGTTTGGATATGAAATGAATAAGAAATCACGTTGTGACAGTAGTATCAAATCTTATTGTTAACAATCATTTTGCTTTTTTACTTTTTTTTCACGCCAATGAAGACATATTGACACTTGGACGTAAAAGGCTACTGTTTGAGATCATGTAAAACAGGACTGTGAGAAGTTGAGCAGCGAGATGCCTGTTCACGTTACATTTAAACATGCATGTCAGTTGAAGCAGGAAACAGGTAGGGAATTCCAAATGATAGAGAAGAAACTATATAAGAGCAGAATGCTTTCGAGCATATCAAGATCTCAACAGTGAAGGGGTAGGATTTTGCTGCTTGTTGGGTTAGTCGGGAGTACGTACGTCGAGAAGACAAAGTGCTAGAAGTTTATCAGTTTAGTTAAAGTACGTGTGTGTGTGTGTGTGTGTATATATAGAGAGAAAGAGATAGAAGAGAAAAAATATTGACAATATAAAATATATACTAGTGCATATAGTCAATTATCAGTTCAACAAAGAGGATATATCAATGGGAGTAGGGGGTTATCAAATCTCTTTATGCCACAGCATTTTTAAGACTAATGCTTCTCGTCAGAAAAAGTGAGAGGGTGCTAGGTAAACAAAGGGAATACGACGTCTAACAGTAGGCACATTAAGGATGAATATTAGGATATCTTGCATAGAAGATAAACAGTAGAGGGGATATGGGCGATAGACAGGGATTTATAGGCAAGGAGTTTGCCATAATATTCTAGGGGATATAAGAAGGGTCTGCTGAGTGTGAAATATGATGAGATGTGCAATTCAATAAACGATAAAATAACTAATAGGAGTATAGGTAGAATGAAATTATAAGATAAAGGTATATAGGATAAGTTTGATTAAGGTGAGATATAGTAAAATGAAAATAGAAATTAAAAATGAAAATAGCAGCAGGAGCATCAAAAATACAACACAATATAAAATAAAAAATACAAAATAAACAATAATAAATCTTATAGAATAAAATAAAACAAAGTAAAAATGAGATAAAGAATAAATATACAAGAAAGAAGTGAGTACAGGGGAAGGCAACGAATTTATATGTACACTTACGTCATGCAAATAATGGCTCAATACTTCTTTGGTCACCTCTTTATATATATATATATATATATATATATATAATAAATATTGAAATGAAGAAAAAAATTAAAGTTACATACTTAAACAAGGAATATAATAAAAAGACCTTTAATCCATGGATCTTTAAAGAATTACTCT
The DNA here is from genome assembly GCF_053919585.1 of Euprymna scolopes. NCBI lineage: Eukaryota > Metazoa > Mollusca > Cephalopoda > Sepiida > Sepiolidae > Euprymna > Euprymna scolopes. The sequence goes on from NC_136494.1 coordinate 91,704,090, forward strand.
TCTCCCCGATATTGAGCACTCCATATCACGACAGGATCAATGCCTCGATTCAATCTCGAAAGACAAAGGATACTCCTGTAGGGGCAGTTGTGCGAGTAATTGTGAGGCAAGGGTGGCGCAATCCCTAACTACACCTCTTCTGAATCGACACTGTTTGGGTCCAGTGGCAAGTAGAAGTCCAGGACGACTGGAGACAATGCCGAGATAAGCGGAGAGCACGTACAGCACTTGAAAGTCCCAAATGGTCACCCATTTAGTACTGACCAGGCTCAACGTTGCTTAACTTCGGTGATCCAGTGGGAACTGGTGTGTCAACGTGATTATGCTATACACGATAGGATCGAAGATAAAATAATTATGCTTATATTATTGAAATATGTATTTTAAATAAAGTTTTCTAGTCGAATATAAATATTAACACAAAGCCCCTTTAAATAGTTCAATAGTACACTATCAGAGGTATAAATACTTTTTACCACTTGATCCTTAACTGGGAAGAGACGCACATTACGTTCGTCCAAGATAGTTCGATTATTGACTATACACACATACATTATATATATGTCTTCTTTAGTATTCCGAATTTTATTGGGTTTATATAATGGAAAATTCGGTAATCGTTCATATACAAATAAGTTTTAAGTCAAAATGTCAGACTTAAACTGTAAGCTACAAAATTATCATATTTCATAATTGAGTATTCATATATTGTTTTAACAAAATCAAAACATCAAGGAATAGATTGATATAATGTTTGAATTTGTCCGAATAGTTTTGAAACAATAGTAACTAACGATGAAATACACTATTTTTTGCTATCAATCTATTCCTTGGTGTCTTGATTTTGTTAAAACAATATATATATATATATATATATATATATATATATATATATATATATATATATATATATATATATATATACGCACAGAGATCGAGATCAATATTTGGATTTTATGGATATCGATTTGTTAACAGTTATAACATTTATAAAAAGTTTCAATAAAGATTTTTCATTGAATCTACGTACGCCATTGAAATTTACCTTCTGTTTTATCTGGGGTTACAATGAGCAAGTTTGATCTTAGTATAGGACTTTGTGTGAAATTGCATCCCGAAAAGAAAGGCAGAGATATAAAAAAATACAGTATTAATTATTAGTGGCTTCCTTTCGTGTTAAGGAACAATAGACACATTCTGAAATGACACCTGCTATCAAAGAGTTACGTGTGAAGCAATTATTGATTGCATATCTGACCTGCCAGGAAGAAATTCAGGGGTTTTCTTCCCTTAGATGACGAAACAAGAAATAAGAATCTTCTATAATATAAATCTCATCTTTCTGTTTAAATGTATGTATGTATGTATGTATGTATGTATGTATGTATGTATGCCTAAAACTTTCGACAAAAGCGACGGATTTTCACGAGATCGGTACTGTTTTGAAGCTCGACGCTTCCGACGACAAATATCGAAAAAGTGGCAAAAAACATTAATTTCTGCACCCTCAACTGGGCACTTTTCTACAAGGAGGGGTCGCTTTTGTTCACCGATATTTTTTAGTCATTCCCGCTTTTTGATTGTTTAGCCTAAATTTAAACCTTCGCCATTTCCGGTTTGGCGATGGGCGCAACAGCAAAGATGTCACTTTTTTCACATTCTTTTCCTCCTTCGCGGTATAGGTTCGAGCCTGCTTGCCTACTACAACTTTTTCTTTTTTTTTTTCTTTTTGCTCAACACACACCTTCAAACACCCGGGCAACGCCGAGCATCCAGGCTAGTTAGGTTATAAAGAAGATTTTTATTTCAATGCCTGATAGATAATTTCCTTCAACAACAATAAAATTGATTCCCGAATTTCCTTAGAAATGTTCATGTCATCCGTATCCATTACAAAAGGCCGATCCTTAAATATCTTTTAAAAAACGAAAAAAGATAGAAAACAAAACTTTTTTCTGAATTTCCTCAGAGAAATCCGTGTCATTAGCATCCGTAAAAGAAAAGCAAAATCTCAGCAGATCTCAGAATATATTCCGAAAATTTTTCTATAGTTAGCATCCGTAAAAAAAAAAAAAAAAAAAATTTAGAATTCTTCGAAAATTTTCTATTCAGAATTAAGAAAAAAAGACAAAACATAGATCAAAGAATTTCCTTCGTAATTTCTTATTAGTCAGCATTTATAAAATATGAACAGATATTCTTTAAGATGCGTCCATCAAATCCGCATGTTTAATGATGAAAATCATATTTCAAGCTGGAAGGTGACAAACCAACTGGAGGACGGACAGTGTTTCTTCTTTAGAGGCTTCGATGAATCTAAAGTAATCGGAAAAATAAATGTGAACCGTTGTGTCACCCATTGAACTCTGATCAGATTTTTTGAATCAGGACAATTTAAGTTTGCAAAGTGAGTTAACTATAAAAAAATTAAAAAAATAATAATAATAATAATATATTTCTGCTCGCTATACCTTGCTCCTCATCCCTCTTTTCTGTATAGCTACAGCTTAAACAATATTATTACTTGTGGTGATATTCGCCTTTTTTATAATGAACCATTCAATTTGTTTATTCTTCTCTTTCATTGTTACTGTCAAGTGTTATGCATAGCGAGAGAGTAAGAAAGAAACAGAAGCAAATGTGATGGATATCTTATAATATAAGAACGGGAGATCAAACAGCATAAAATCAGAGAGAGAGAGAGAGAGAGGGGGGGGGAGAGAGAGAGTGATAGAAACTCAATAAGAGATGGGTCACTTGGTGAGTTAATTGCAAATTACAGATCATTCGAAAAAATTTAAATTGGAATTTGTTTTAAAATATAACTATCCCAAAATCAGGAATATTTTAACACTAGACTTTTTAGCTCCTTCAAACGGACAAAAGTTATAGCCCATTGACTAAGAATCAGTGTTTCATGTCAAATTAATGGTTTTAATACGATCAAATTCATACTCATTTTGTATTAAATATTAATCCTTAAAACTCCTTAACTGTGCATCGAACGAGTACATTTATATTTAGTTTACTGCACTTGATCAAAGGTCCTGAATATGACCTTAAACTATATTCGATGGTGAGGCCTCAGCCTGCGGGCTTTGGGGAGTATGAAGCCACCCTTTAATTGCCATTGCTCCCAGTTTCACTCTTACCCAGAGTGGTAGTACCTGTTAAGGTCCCAACTATGGGTAAAATAGAAACCGACTTGAAAAAAAAATATATTCTATTAAAAAATTTTCTTCAAAATAACTGGATTCGGCATTAAATAACCTGAAAAGGATTGATATGCCGTAAAACAAAAAACAACCAACCAACCAACTTGATCAAAACAAAGATTTATACAAAATTTCAGCCAAATCGACTCAGTAGTTTTTGATGGAAAGTAAAATGGACGTACAAACAGAAATATAATATCGATGTATTTTGTGTGATTACGTGTTATGTTACCTTGATGTGTTAGTTGTTGAATAATTAACGAAAAAGATACGGTAACAATTAAATAAATATGTATTAACAAAAAAATACAAAAAAGAGGTAATTGAGCAATATCTTTGCTCACTGCTGGACTAGTGGTGACGACCATACTCTCCGCGTGTCTGTCTCTGACTCCTTTGGTAAACCGATTCTCATGGACGGAAGTGACGTCATGGAAAAGTTCATTGTTCCAGGTAGTAGGGGTGCGTCCCTAACATTAAGATAGATAGGAAAGAAGTCTATGGTTGATTAACTCAGATTTAGTATAATAATAATAATATACGTGCCTATTCACTCTACGTAAAATGACTAAACAACGGACAAAATATCTCATAGAGAGACAGAAGCATTTTCAGAAAATATAAACGTTTGTATTTCTTAGAAAAGATAAGTGTGTATTTCCTGTGCTTGCTTGTAGCTAAATCATACGGAAAGTAATTTATTATTATTAAGGTTAATAACAAATTTTGTCAATGATAATCCGGCAGAGATTCAATTAGAACACATTTAGTCTGAAAAACTTTGTACTTAATGGCTGAGGTTATCTCCCTCCTTTCTTTCTCTCTCTCTCTCTCTCTCTCTCTCTCTCTCTCTCTATCTATATATATATATATATATATATATATATATATATATATATAAATAATATGAAGTTGAACGTCTGTGTGTGTGTGGTCACGAATAGGCTCCTATATGGTTGGCTATTTTAAAAAACTGATTACATATAATGATAGAAGATGTATCGAGACACAGGAATGGGTATGTTTGATCTGGCAGAACGGTGGTTCATAAAAATTGTGGGGTCTGCATTCGCGCCTGACCCCAAAAGTATGGAAATAAAAATGAAAAAAAAAACGTTTACAAGTGTTTTTGATATAGATGTACATAAGAATACTTTAATAAGTATGTTTCAACTTAAGTAGGAATTGTATAATAAAATTGTGGGGTCTGCGTTCGCGCCTTTACTCCATGGAAATATGGCACAAACTTTAACAAAGACTTTTCATATCTATCTGCGTAAGTATACCTTGATAATTATGTTTCAGTTTGAAGAAATATAGTATAATAAAATTCTGGGTGTTCGTTCGCGCCTAATCTCCATAGAATGTAAATATGTCACAAAGTTTAACAAGGTTTTTTAAAAGGTGTGAGGGTCCACAATAACATCTTAACTTTAATCTTAATTCATGTTAGCTTTTATTTATTTTTTTGAGTTGAATCATATTGCGTTGAATAAATTCACCTCATAAATTCACGTTCTTATTAAAATGAAAGCAAAAAAAAGTCGGAACTTTAGACAATTCTCGACACAAATTTTGCATAACTCTGTTTTTTTCCTTCTCCACTTGCATGTGGCACTCTTTCGAAAATAGATAATTAGATAAATAATAAAAAAACAAGACCTTGTTAGCGGGTCAAAAGAAGTAAAAAAAATCCTGCTCACGTGATTACGTGTCTTTTTAAAAACATTTTCATAACCTTTTTATTTTTATTTATTTATATATCTGTTTAAGCTTTTTTTTGTCAGTGTACTAGAAGGAATTCAGTTGATTACAACCCTCTCTGCATGTTCTTTACATTACAATAGTACAACCCTGAATCCGATGGCGCAATACTACACCGTTCAATACTGTAAAACTGAAACGAAGCTGTTCTGCTTGAAAAGGGCGCCATTTTCTTATTATTCATATTTATATCGATTCTTTGCTTTAAAAAACTAAAGTAATTACGTGTTTACTTTTTTAATATCCCATTTTACTGTTTCGGATTATTTTACTAAAGTAAGTAAAGCTTCATTATTTTTCAAAACTGTTTTTGTTTCTTTGTTTTTCGATATTTCGTCGATATTATTTAGTAAGAGTGTTTAGCAGAAAAGCCAACAAACGACTACCCGAAAAAATAAATATACAAGAAAGAAATGTTACCATAGTCAATAAAAGTTCAGTTCATGTTTTTTTTGTTTTGAAATAGTTTTTCATGCTCTTTACTTGAAATAATTTCAGCAAACCGATATTAAAACAAAATTTGAGGCGATAACTACTTAAATTAATTTTTATATGAACTACACATGCCATAATCGAATATTCCTCAAGCACAAAATAATGGAAAACATTAAAATATGTTTATAAATATTCCTTACGTTGACGGAACTCTCTTAAATTGTTAACACAGAATGCTCAGGTGCCCGTCCTTCAAATTGAAAACGGGGCTCTCCATTTCAAAGTCGCTGCCATTTTGATTTTTTTTAACCGGTTCGTGAATTAAAAAAAACAATTTTTTTTACAAACTACTTAAAAATACAAACCAATGAACTTTTCTACCATAAAAGTAATTTTTATTTACTATGGTAACATTTATTTCTTGTATATTTATATTATTATATATATAACATTTTCTCTTTGTAAGGAAAGATCATTTTGTTGGTCACTCTTGGCTACGAATAGAAACAAAGTTGATATAAAAATATCTATATATTTTCGCGAAAATTATCTTTACTTTCATCATATTTTGCTTAGGGTAAAATTTTTGAGTATCTGTATTTCTGAGTATCTTGTATTTCTGTACAACCCCCTCCTTTTCATAACCTATCATACTTTCATTAATCACAGTCCATTTTCTGTATGCTGTTTTTGAACCCAGTCAACGACAGGTACTTCTTCTTGTATATATATATATATATATATATATATATATATATATAGAATAAGTGAAGATAAAAGGAAAGTTACATAAAAACTTTATTACATTGTCAATTTAATAAGGGTTACAGAAAGACGAATAAGGGAGAAACTTTTTTAGGCCATCGCATTTCGAAGCAAAACCCTTCTTATTAGAAGAGGAGAAAAGCCGGAATTATACAAATGTGAAGGTAAAAAGACAACACCGACATTGAAAACATTCAGATTAGAAATGGAATTTTTTATAGGGAGAGGGTAACATGATAAAGATAAAAGAGAAGTGACAGAAAACGCCATCCAAAAAAAATATATAAAATATATATAAGAAAATAAAATAATATATATAAGAAAATAAAATGAGAATTTTTTGTTTAATTTATAAAAAAAATAAATTAAAAAAAAAAAACTTATAAAAACTGAAAAGGGTGTTTTTAAATTTCGAAAAAATAAATTTTTCAGAAATTCAAAAAATTTACGATAAAGTTTTGATAAAAGACATTAAATTATAAAATATAAATAAAATTAAGTACAGAAGAAGTAAAAGAAGAGCAAGAAAAGGAAAAAGATACAAAAAAGAAGAATTTTAAAATATAAATCAACTCAAATTCTTAGAAGATAATCCACCCTGGTTACTATCTCCTATATTTTCCTTAGCCTTCCCCTCTCAACTGACTCTACTACCTCAACTGTTTTACATTTATTACGAAGTCTCCTGTTCTGTAAACATTTTCCTATATTTTTCCAGATTTTATCTTCCTCTGTAGTCATTACATAACCATCGTATCTTTCTTATACAATTCTTTTTCTCTGCAACGCATGTCTTCAACCCTCACTGACCAGGTTTAACTTCCATGTATCATTACACTGAGTACACATTTGGTCAACAAAGATAACGCTCTGCTTGCTAGTAATGGCAGAAATTCCCCGAACTTTCTCCACTTATTCTTAAGTCCTCTAGCATCATATTTATTTTGGTATAAAAGAATATATATACGAGATAGAAATTGTAACATTTTTTCCGTTTTAATATAGGCCTATAACCCATACTAACTATAAATAATTGGTAATTGTTTAAAGCAAGAAAACAATGGATTAACATGTTTCCCTTTGGTCGACTTTTGAATCTAAACATTGATCCCTAATTTCATGAAATGGAAGAGTAAAAAGTTAATTTTATTTGATAACTTTGCGATAAATACAGTCTCTTTACTTTTTTTATTAATTAAACCTGCATAAAAATGTAATGAAGTAACACATGTTGAGACGGAACCATTTTTCATATTTTTTGCCAATCATTGGAAATGTGTTATTATAATGCGACATTTATAGTGGAGCCAGGGTTCATAATCACCAACTATACCCTCCCCCGATTCCACATTTAAGTCGCTAGTAATCAAAGATTACTTGAATAAACTCTGAGAGAAGCAGAAAAAGACGTTATTTAAGAGTTTTTAATCTGTATAAGCCTGATCAAGGCTTTAGTGTCTAGCCTTCTATACCATTTTAAGTCATAGCTTGGATAGAATTGATAAATTAATACTTAGAAATCTAATGATGGGTGTAAGCGTTTCAAAATAATATATTAAGGAGTATCCAAACGAACATAAACTTCGTAATCATCATTAAAAATGTTTATCTTTAACTTTAATAAAAATTTAAGCTTACACTGATTGATTCTGAAATTTTTATGTTATTCTAAGACATAAAATCCAAAAATTAATACTTTTCACAAACCAAAACTGTAATCGTGTAAGAAACTATTTTCACTCTATTTTTCACACAGCAGTATTTTCTTAAAACTTAGAGTGAAATATATTTTGTGCTTTATGTTAAAAATTATCATTTAATCAATGCTCTTATGATGCACAAATAAGTAAGACGGGTAGATTTACCTCCCGTGTTCTTTTGGATTTCATACGCACCAGAGTTATCTGTTCTTAGTTCCTTTAGTTGTTAATCTTTTGCATGAAGCTACTTTACGTAGTCGTTGCTGTATAAATAAATCAAGCTACTTCTCATATGTGTGCTAAGATACAAGATATATTCATTTCTTAAGTTTATTCTACCACCTAGAATATCAAGTTCACACAAAGCAAAGATATGTCTCTGTTGCTTGATTTATTATTGAATCAGTACACACCTATCAGTCTCAACTCTGAAAGGGTTCAGGATTGTCATAATAATATGAACCATTTTCTTGGACAGGCATTGCAACTAGTGACATATGAAATAAAATATCGTATTATTTGGGTTCTTTGGACTACTGTTCTTATTTTAAGTCTTATTTACACTTCAGTAGTCCCAAAAATCCAAATCATATAAATAGTCAGCCCTCATCTAAAAAATTCAGAAAATTAAAATAAAATATATTCTTACAAAAAATCATGAATAAATCAAACCGCTTTCAGAAGGATTGTGCTTTTTTTTATATAACAAGAGTATTAAAGTATTATGGACCCTTTCCAGGGACAGATATTCCAGCTAGTTATGCATCAAATAAAATATATTCTTTAGAAAACCATGAATAAATCAAACTGCATTCAGAACAGTTGTACTGTTTTTTTTATATGGCAAGAGTATCATAGTATTATGAACCCTTTCTAGGGACAAATATTCCAGCTAGTTGTGTATCAAATAAATTTATTCTTTAGAAAACTATGACTAAGTCAAACTGCATTCATATTTGTATAAAACTAAAGAAGAGTCGTCTTTTTTATGTTTTTTTTCCATGAAATGAAAAACAAAATTAAACAAATCATAAATGATAAAGCTAATTCTTTACCGTTTTGCATGACTGGTATAGAAAAGTATGAAAGTAACATTTAACAATTGCAACTTTCTTTTTCGTTGCTGGCAGTATTGATAAGAAAATGTAAATTGAATTTTGTGTCTATTTCAGTGTACTTGTCTGCTCACAACTGATCCGACATGATTGAATATTTAAATTGACTGTTAGGAACAAGGAAGCAGATGCAACAATTGACAGTTCAATAACAGCACGAGAATTAGCAAACGAAATGATAGAAAACAGATATCCTAAAACATTTTAAAAATATTACAACAAAAAAGACTTAGGCTATTATGTTTCTAAAATTTTGAGATGAAAATTGATAATTCGTATTGTTGTTGTTGTTGTTGTTGTTGTTATTATTATTATTATTATTAAGGACATGTGGTATAACGAATAAAGTACTTGATCAAAGTCAGTTGTAAGTTACACTATTCTGAAGGTTGGCGGTTCAATTCTCAGCACAGGTGTTACTCAGAATGCAATTGTCCATTACTTAGGCTTTCTACCTGGCCATGGCTGACAGACCAAGAGCATGCTATACCCGTAGGGTTCCATTAAAATTTCTATGCAGTTCAACTGAAACACAAGTTAGACAAGAAGGCTGGCGGTTACATCAGGCAAAACGCTGTGAAAATAACACTCACGATGAGAACAGTAGTTCGATTAATCCACATGATAAGACTTATGCTCATCTAAATGTTAATGCTTTAAAATATGAGCCTACAATTATTTTTTTTTTACTAATGAGTGACTGTTCATCAAGGCCCCAGGGCCACTCGAGGATAAGGGTTAAAGAGATTTTCAGCTAGAGGATGATCGGCACTATGAAAGAATGGGAAACAATGGGTATAAGAGATTATCCAAGAGGACATTTCGTCTAGTATTTGTTCACATTAAACTTGAAGATGATCATGTTGTAGTCAGTTGAGAAGCAGTTTCGTGATAGCTTGTTCCACGGATTGAATGTTCTAGGAAATAAACTTTGTTCATGGAAGCGTCATTCAGTTTTTGGTAGAGAGAGGGAGAAAGGAATGCCCTTTGCTGTGATTGTAGCTAAGGGAGTTCTTGCTGTAAATGTATTAAAAAGAGGAACCACAGATTTGTGGTCAGTAAAGCACCTACTATGACCATAATGATACATTCCTCATTAGATTTTGTAATCGGTGGTTTAGTTTGTTAAGCAAGAAACAATGCTCCCTGCAGCATCTCCCTAGATATGAGAGCAGGAATCCATTTTAGGACGTATCTGGTCCTCATGCAAGCAGAGGATTACAAATTTTTGATAATATTGTTTAAGGCATAGAATACATTTTCAGCAGAATTTTTGTTGTTGTTGTTTAAACATAAATATAATTAAAATCTTTTTTTTTATTTGAAAAATGTCCAATATTTATGTATTTATTCATGTCGCTTTAAAGAATTTTTCTTTTTTAACCATAAAACCGTTCAGCAGAATATTTACTCAATTAATACAGCATTAAAACGTAGATCAAATTCTATTAAATATTTCATCTGAAAGTTCCAAAAAATTACCTCCCTTTTTTTGAATTCATTTAATTCCATATGGAATTTCATCTGCCATTGCTGTTCTTAATTGGTCTGGCAACGTTTCGCATTTGAATATAACCGACGGTTCAGATTTCAAATCTCAGCATAGATAAACTTGCTACATATAGCCACACCGATGAGTTGTAGACAACGAAACATGCACGCACGCACACACACACACACACACACACACACACACACACACACACACACACACACACACACACCTGTACTCAGGCCATTATTTAATAACAGTACTTATCTATGCAAATATATATATTTGACTGCCAAATGCCAAACCGGCACTCATCAAAGGAGGGTTGAACCAGCTTCCTCCAAAGGAGGGAATTTCATGGGAGTGTGAAATTCACAAGTACTCTCCAGTCGCATGAGTATCCCCATCAGTGAAAATGACAATGTTAGATATTTGCAGCCGTTGCAGAAAAGTATCAACATTTTCCTAAATACAGTGCCTAGTATTGCCAAATTGTCACCCATCTGTTAATGCTTAACTTTAGTGATCTCACAAGAACCGGTGTGTTAACGTGATTATGCCGTATATTAACACATATATCCACCAAACATCAGCCATGTACATTAAAATGTAGTCCATTATTTAATTAATTACAAATCAATTTAACTAAATTTTACTAGTGACACATAAAGTAAATAAATAAAACATATAATGAACACAAGGCAAAAGAACAGTTTAAGCTTTAAAATAACTATCGATCTGACAGGTGAGCAGTTTTCTTGACATTGGCTTAAAATTAGCCCATACTCTTAGGCACAGATTCGAATTCTGTTCAGATATAATTTTTATTCTCTGCAGGTTTTCTATTTCCAACTTTCTAGAGAATTATAACTGAGTGCTGAAACTTTCAATACAATAATTCTGATTTTTAGAGATCTAAAATAAATAACAGGTTAAATAAAATGAGTGCCCTGAACCAATAAGACCGGCACTGAGTATGTAAATGCTCCTTCTGTTGTCATCCGTTTTTCCACTGATCAGAGTTAGCATTTACTTCTCTCTCCGATTGTGGGAAGATGTGACACAAGATCGAAAAGAGAAGGATTGATGAACCAATGCCCAAGATAAAGATCACTTTGGCTTACCAAAAACAACCTGAACACCCTTCCATGGCATTCCCTGGTAGAGTCCTTTAGGCAACTAACTTAACTAATAACTGGCAAATAATCTAAAGCCTTCTCAAAGACAAAAGGTAAAGCCTGGGAGTATGAATCTCTTAAAACTGTGCAGAAACATACTTGAGCCTGATAGAGAAGTCACCTAATGTTTCAAACACTGTTGTACTGATTTACGTCATTTGAAAAGCAGAAGCAGGGGTGAGCGCAATTTAACTCCAGAGTTGAGCGATACAAGCTTTCTGGGTTTTTGGTTTTTTTTTTTTACAAATGAGTCACCACTTATTAAAGCTCGAAAGCCACTCAAGAGTAAGGATTAATGAATATAAGGTGGTAGTGTAGCAATCGTTAATGGTGTAGATTGGGTAAAATTTGATTATTTAAGGAGCCGGCTCAATAAGAACTTGTTTAAATTGGATTTGAAGACTACCATATTGTAAGCAGCCAGAAAGCAGGTCAGTGGAACAGTGTTCCACAGGAGAGTAGTTCTAGGAAAGAAACTTTGTTCATGGAATCTGCATTTAGACTTAGGCACAGATAGAGAGTGGGAGGAATTGTTGATAGTGGTTGTAATTAGTGGAGTATTTTTTGTGAAAGTTTGGCAATAGGTTTGGTGTTTTATAAGTTCCAACATTAATGCACTAAGTAACCTCTTACTTCGTACATATTTGTACAGAATCATAAATTTTCGATGTAAACAAGCACTTATAAACATTTTTTACCTTAAAAAAAAATCCAAGAAATAGATGAATAAATAAGCAGATGTTATCCCGTACAACTACTCTGTAACCAAAAAATCGATACCTGATATTTGCAATACATTTCTTTTCCAATGCATTTACTTGGGAACTAAGTAAAAGTATCGATTTCAGTCATTTTAATATTTTAGAGAAAAAAATTTAACAGCCTTAAAATCATAAAAATGTATTTATTTATTTTTTTTTTTTTTTGTTTCTGAAAAGAATTACCAAAGCAAGGATTTTGCATGTTCGGATTGCTTTAATACATGCAATCTTTTAAACGGAATAAAACATGAAACTACATCTAAGATAACGGAAACATTCTTATAATTTGTATTTTGTGCTCAAAGAATTTGTTCAACCATTACTTGTTGTTTGCGCCGCTTTCGGTATCTCTCTATTTAAACATCTGCTGGTGGAGTACTTTCGTGCCTTGCAGAGTTCAAAATCAACTCTTAAATCCAGTAGAAAATGATTTCTTCTCTTCCTCACAACCCATTTCTCACAGAAGAGTCGTTGCTAGTCTCTCTCTCTCTCTCTATTGTTATTCCCATGAAGGAGCTCGACTGAGCTCCAATCTCTAGTTACTCTTTGTAAGACATTTGCAGTAAGAACCATTTTACAACCACAATAAAAGGGAACTTCCCTTTCTTCATCTGTGTGCCTAATGCCATGCACCATTTCCACAGAGATTTGGCAATGGTTTCCCATTTGTGGAACCCATTACCACAGGATTGCTTCTCTGCGGATTACAGCTTCGTCATTTTCAAATCAAAGTCAACAGATTCCTGTCAGGAACCGCTCCCTTAAGCCAAGCATTCGAACTTTGCCCTGACAATCATTGTCTTATCATTGAGTAGATTTTAGCCTTGATAAGTGTTGAACAATTAGTAACATAAAAAGAAGAACCACGGGTAAGAAAACAAAAAAATAATGTACAGAGTATTTACACTATTAATACTACATCATTATACAGATTAATTACGGTCAACTATTTCCCCTGATTGTACCCCAAAATATTAGAGCAATTGTCATGACTGATACGTTATTTTCTTTACTATTAATCAGATATTTATTTCAATCAACAAAGCAATTGTGTAAAATAAAAAAGCTACTTTATAAAAGACTAGCAGGGAAACCGATGTTACCCGGGATTAAATGATGATCGACGAATATTTGATACTCCCATACTTTTATTGTCATCGAAATCATGGAAATCGCCCATTTTTTTCAACCAAATCGATTGATTGTCTGCTCTAGCTAGGGACACATTGTGGTGCATCGGGAGGAAGCTTCACATGCCTCCTCGCAGTGACAGTCTACAATACATCGTAGTTTACATTGCACTGTAAAGAATTCACAGTTGATTATATAAAATTATTTTATATATAATTGCTTGAATTATATATAATTTGAATTATATATAATAGCTTGAATTAAAGTTTAAAATATCATCAAGTATCATGACTCAATTGTGCTCTAAACAGAAACATTCATTTCGAATGCATCCCTGTCATATCAAAGAACCTACTGTTGCTTTTATTTGCCTGGTCTTTCTGTTTGTGCGGAAATAAAACTTCTCGAATGTACTTGTGATGTTAGGCTGTATAAGGTGTTTACTTTTCAAATTGCTTGTTCTTTCTTGAATCGGATTTCTTCGATTATCGATGATCGATACTTATTAAGGACATTCCGATACAAAACTTAATTAAGAACACTGCCAGATACATAAATTAAATTTGCGTGAAATTTCATAAAAACCAGCCCAACTGTTTTGGAGTCAATAGTGACAACGTTTCTTTTTATATAATAGAGAAGAGATATTTCCAGAGATCTTTAGGTCTAAAATATCGCTGCAGTGTTGCATCTCTTTGTTTTGTAAGTACGTTAATGGAATGTGTTCCAATAAACCTGTTGCAATTGTGTCTCTTCGACATGAATACCCTCAGCCCAACAAGCAGCAAAATCCCACCCCCTTCATTGTAGAAGTCCCTAGATGTCGGCAAACTTTCTACTCTTGTGGGTTTTGTTCTTCAGTCTGCTAGACTTTGGGATTCCCTCTATGTTCCCTATTTCCCTCACTGTATCAGCATGCAGAAATTTAAATTGTAAAGTGAACAAACATCTTGCTATTCACTTCTCTACATAGTGTTCCCATAGACATAGATCTAAATAGTAGCCCTTTCCAGTGTCTAAGTGAGAATATGTTTTGTTTGAGGGTGAATAAAGAATAAAAAGAAACAGTAAGCCTTTCGCAATTGTTTCCTTTGATCATCATCTTTGGAGTTACCTCCCTTTCACCTATTAACTCATTGAGAGAGAGAGAGTAGCAACCTTGGTTAAAGTGAATGTCCCTAATGATGATGGTATGAACATAACTAAAAGGAAGAAACAGATCAAATAGGAACGTCTCATGTATATGAAAAGAAACTGGAATCTTAGAGAGATATCAATCATACCAGTTAGTATAGGTGCCACAGGGCTTATAATCGATAGAGAATTTCCTGTATGATAAATATGTCATCTGCATGAATTAAAATATCATATTTAAGCTTATTTTACGGCCGCGCAACGCCGAGCGGCCTGCTAGTATGGTATTAAAAATAATCCAACCTAATGAAAAATTCAAATCGTTGATATGCTCATCGATGTTTGGTCATTTTTCAAAGACTTTCATTCTCAATATGGCGATAACAGTTATCTTGAGAAAGTCATTGAATAAAGACGAAACATCGCCGAACATATTCATCATTTTCGATTTTACTTACACACACACACACACACGCGCACACACACACACACACACACGCACACACACACACGCACACACACACACACACACACACACACGCGCGCACACACACAGGAAGGTGAGTTATTTTTTTAACATTTTGTCTATTTTTTATTACGTGTTTCAAGTTTATATCTCTTTAAGCTAAAATAATATCTGACGAGAAACAGACTCAAAACACGTTTGATAAACATAACACAGGAAAACTATAAACAAAATTAAAAAAAAAAATGTCAGCTGTACTTCTTTAAATATGCACTTTTCTCTCGTTGGAATGACACTACCTTCTACTTATATATATATATATATATATATATATATATATATATATATATAGAGAGAGAGAGAGAGAGAGAGAGAGAGAGAGAGGGAGAGAGAGAAATAGTCACACCTATGCATATTTATTTTCTAAGTAATCTTTTAGTATTCAATTACATTTTTTTGGTTATTCAATACAACTCATCTCACTTTTCTGTATCATTTATTCCATTATAAATAAAATAAAAAAAATCTTCAAATTACTTATTTCATACGCAAAACTTCTGAAGGACCTAAACTGCTATCTTTTTCTAAAGATTCATTCTATCAACCAGATTTTAAAATCTCTTTGCGTGTATTTTTTTATATTTGCTTTTATCAAACTCATTTTCTTTCGACAGCCTTTTAGCCAAGTTAGTATGCAAGTTACTTAGAAGAGAATTATTTTCACCAATCTGCCGAGATATCAACATATACATTTTACAAAAGTACAGAACTTTGATTTTACTGAAATGATATTTACACAGTAACAATAGGTATTGCTTGATTTGCAAATTTTGTGGCGAAAATGCTATTTTTAATTAAAAGACCGACAGACCAACCTTATATATAACAAAAGGTGAATCTGCATATCTCATTTCACTATTCTACATCTTAATTTGCCTTAGTTTGTGTCTATGACTTACACCTCTGCATTACATTGCCTTCTATAAATTACCTTTATATACACACTAAACAATGCTTCAAGCAAACTATATAAATGTCTTGTCTGAAAAGTGGAAATGACAAACAGGCAGGACATCTTATGAAGGCATGTAAAATAAAATATGTCCTTTCAGTCTGATCTTTCAAACTTTAAAAATCTATAAGATAATATATAATACTAGAGCTTACTGCATAATTATTCTGAAGAAAGGATAATATTCATCTGTATTCATCAACTTCTCTCTGAGAGTTGTTGGAATCCTTTTAAAAATTCTTGTGAAATTCGTTAAAATTCTCTTTGTTCGATGATGTATGAACTTATATAAATGTGTATTGCAATAGTAAGCCACTAACTTAGTTTATAAAATGCAATTTGATTCTTCGTGTGAGCTACTTTTGTCCTTACGATAATGTGTAAATTTTATCTTGAATGTATAGCATCCTGATTTCGAAAATATATCACAGTCTTCTATTCATAAAAGAGTTAATATTTCTTAATAAAATAACTTTTTCCTTTCACTGTGTATATTCTAACCCATTTTAATTCATTACACAATGTTTCAATTCAATAGTAAAAAATAGTTACCCTGGGACTTAATTGGGTTAAATATAACAGACTGACCAACAGTTCTCTATCTATATAAAAGCCAAGTAAGCAATTCTCTATCTATATAAAAGCCAAGTACGTCCAAGGATGGAATACTGTTGCCATATCTGGGCAGAAGCTGCTAAAAACAGCCTATCCTGCCTTGACAGAGTACAAAATAGACTTCGTGGCTTAGTGGGGGATGCCCTTTTCTCTACCCTGCAACCTCTCTCCCACAGAAGAGACGTTGCGAGCCTGTCCTTGTTTTATCGTTATTTCCATGGCAGGTGCTCGTCTAAGCTCCAATCTCTGGTCCCCCATCGCCAATCTTTCACGAAAAACACCCGTCTAGCTGAATCCACTGTGAAAAATTTCCCCCACTCTTTATCTGTGCCTAAATCAAAACGTGGATTCCATGAACAACGCTTTTTTCTTAGAACTGCACGCCTGTGGAACTCTGTTCCGTCCGCCTGCTTCCCACCGGACTACAACTTGGATGTGTTCAAGTCCAATGTTAACAAATTCCTAATGAACCGCCCCCTTAAGTAAACACTTCATCAAATCTCCACACTAACGTAATGTACTTGCAATAACCCTTATCCCTGAGTGGCTTCCGGGCCTTGATAAGTGGTGATCACTGTGTAAAAAAAAAAAAATAAAATAAAAACAGACGGTCTTTCATAGCTATAATTGGATACATCTAAATACGATGTGTTATTTTTACTCTATGCATTTAGTGATGAAAATCGTGCTTCAAACTGAAGACTGACAGATCAACACACGGAAGAAAAGCCTCACAGAGATGCAAACAAACACCTAAAAGATCTTGTACCTGTTACCAATAGTCAGTTTGTCAAGAAAGAGGTCTACCTTTGCTCCTTACAAAGCAATCCAAAGTGAGAGAAAATCTAATAAGGAATAAATCTCAAGTTAAGTTAAACCAAAAATAGGAAGCGTTTTGGCATTGGTAGTTTTAAAGACACCCAGAAATTTAGGCAAAAAATATTGGATAGCACAAATTAAAAATAGACACAAGTTCGTACACCTATTTATGCAAGAATGAAACTGAAAAGTGCAGGAAAATAATTGATCGTATATATATATATATATATATATATATATATATATATATATATATATATATATATATTAAACGTCTGTGTCTAGAATGCAATTGTATGATATTCTGAAATTTTGGAAAATGTATGTTTCAACCAACAAGAACTTATTTATATAAGATTTGAAAACAACCATGCCATAGTAAGCTGGGAAGCAGCTCTGAGGTATTGTGTTTCATAGAGAGAGTGTTCTAAGAAAAAAACTTTGCACATGGAATTTTCATTTTGTTTTAGGCACTGATAGAGGGTAAGTGAAATTATTGACAATTGTTTTAGGTAGATTGGTATATGTTGTGAATGTTTTGAAAGGGGGAGGGGCATTGATTGAAACTCAGCCGAGCACTTATCATGAAAATAACAATAGAGCAGATATTACGTCTTCAGTGGAAGAACGACGAAAACGCCAAAAGTTTAAATTTTGAGATTGTTGTCACAAAACACGTAAAATATAAAGGAGAACCTAATCACAAAAAATTATTGCTGAATTCAAAATAAAAGTATTTATATGAAAATAAGTGTTTGAATATTTGATATACGTCTGTTGAAAATTGGATACTTAAGAGCATAGATTTTCTTTAAATTCTCTACCTAATTATGTTTTGTTTGTTTTGATTTTTCCAGACTTGCAAATCAACGAGCACTAACATCATTGTTGTTAATTAAAGTCGAACATCTAAAAAAAACTTTAGTTTTGTAACCCCTTTCAGATATGACTGGAAGAAAGTGAACAAGAAAGGCTGATCAGTGGGAAAAAGTAGCAACAAAACGGAAATGAAATAATGAAGAAGAATATGTCAGTAGTCCTTCAAAATGCATTGTAGAAAAGCGCAGGCTTGGAGAAGCATGTTCTTGCAAGAAAAAAATATTTCATAAAAATAGGTGGCCCGGAAAAGTTTGTGTTAATATTTAAATCATTCTGGAAAATATGAAATTACAACGTGCAAGATTATTATGCTCCAAACATTTAACCTTTTTTTTTTGTGAAAAGTACCAAGTGGCGCTCTCTTTTTCAAAAACTGCAAATTTAAGCTAAATTGAATGCAAATGTTTAAACAAACTATACCTCATTTGATTCGCCTTTTAATCCTCTATAATTTTACCTGTTTATATTTGACTTTTAATTCAAGTATCCTAGTGTTCACGTCAATTTAAAAAATAGCTTCAAATCGAGAAGGCAAAAAAAGAAACTCTGCAGCAGCAAATGAGCTTAAACCCAGCTTCAAATATACACCTTTTAGCATCTTCAATCGTAATTTTTGTTGTCCCTGAGTTATACAACGTAACATGTAGTCCATATACCTCGAGCCTCTCTTAGTGATCGCCAGGACCTCATTAATTTCCACCTTTCTGGTTTATCCAATCGAAAAATCGGCCGCAGATTGGAATGAAATGAGAAAACGGTATGAATGACTGCACAAAAGCACCAAAGCACCGGCAGTGTTCGTGATGCCCCTAAATCTGGTCGTCCTAGAGTAACTTCTTACGGGGAAGACAATGCTATCAAGATCTGCAACCTCAGAAACAGATTTGAAGCAACTTCTCAAATCCAACAACAGTATAATCTTGTTAAAAGGTACTCTCTTTCTGCAGTTAAGAACAGATTTAAGGAATTGTGAGAAAGAGGAAATAGGAGAACATAAAGGTTACTCCCCACTAGATTTCGAAGACGATTTTCTTACCCTGTCATGGCAGGAAAAGGTTGATGAGTAGCTCCTCCCCATATGTGGCCACAGTACACTATCTTAGGACGTATTTGTCTCCTCAATAGGCAGATAATTGCATCAGGAGTAAGATAATTTCTAGAGCGGTAATAAAATATTTTAAATGAAATGTGTTTAAGCATTTCTATAAAAGGCGTGGCCCGTCTGTTGAACTTATCGACATGTGTAGTGAAGGAATTGTTATTTTAAAAAGGAGTGTAACCAACCAACCAATGAAATCTCTCATATTAATGCAAGGATGTATCTCCAAAAATGAGGAGCAACCTTCATACCATAGTCAACATGAAACGAGTTGCACCAGTGGACATATACCTACCTCCGTTCAACCCCCTATAATTATGTTCTTACCTCTTTCTACAAATTCCTTGACTAATTGCAACGCAGAATTGTGGACATTTATTATTTCTATTAGAAAAAAAACAGTTTTTACTTCCTTTAATTATATTAGAACATAGTCCACATTTTGTTCTCGTTAAGATTTTTTTTTTTCTAAAATTGTTTTGTTTTCCTTTCAAAAGAAATGTAATTATCTCCTATGGAACCGTATATATTTTTCAGTTCCAGAAGAATGGTCTGCAAAGTTTCACTCTGATGACATTAACATATAACGTTGACTCTCATTTCATTATATTTCTTCTAAACGTTCGAACTTTCTTATTCACCTTTGTCTTTCCCTAAATGCCGCATGAAACCATTTTCTTTCATAATCTGTCACTTAAATTGTTCT
Organism: Euprymna scolopes; assembly: GCF_053919585.1. NCBI lineage: Eukaryota > Metazoa > Mollusca > Cephalopoda > Sepiida > Sepiolidae > Euprymna > Euprymna scolopes. Next base: position 91,724,376 of record NC_136494.1, read on the forward strand.
GAAACATGAAAGGTTTAACATGGTTCAGAATCATCCACACTATAATGAAGAGAAAATGTTTATATATATGTATGTATATATATATATATATATATATACATATATATATATATATATATAATACACACACGTTATATATATATATATATATATATATATATATATAATACACACACGTTATATATATATATAATACTCACACGTTATATATATATATAATACATACACGTTATATATATATACATATATATATATATGTAATACACACACGATATATATATAATATATACACGTTATATATATACACACACGTTATATATATATACACATTATATATATACACACACGTTATATATATATACACATTATATATATATATATATATATATAATACACACACTTATATATCTTGTATATATATAATACACACACGTTATATATATATATACACACACACGTTTTATATATATATACATATATATATAAGATACACGTTATATATATATATAATACACGCACGTTATATACATGTATATATAATACACGCACGTTATATATATGTACAAATATGATACACACACTTTTTATATATATATATATATATAAATATAATACACACACGTTATATATATAATATATACACGTTATATATATATACACACATTATATATATATACACATGTTGTATATATACACACGTTATATATATATTATATACACGTTATATATATAATATATACACGTTATATATATACACACATTATATATACACATTATATATATAATACACACACGTTATATATATACACACACACACGTTATATATATACACACACACACGTTTTATATATATATACACGTTATATATATATATATATAATACACACATGTTATATATATATATATACATATATATAATACATACACGGTATATATATATATATATATATATATATATATATATATATACATATATATCTAATACACATACGTTATATATATATATATATATTTATATATAATACACATACGTTATATATATATATAATACACGCTCGTTATATATATAATACACACACGTTATATATATATAATACACACACGTTATATATACACACACGTTATATATATACACGTTATATATATATATGCACGTTATATATATATACACACACGTTATATATATATATACACACACGTTATATATACATATATATATACACACACGTTATATATATATATATATATATATATACACACACACGTTATATATATACACGTTATATATATATACACACGTTATATATATACACACGTTATATATATATATATACACACACGTTATATATATAATACACACACGTTATATATATATAAATATGATGCACACACGTTATATATATAAATATGATACACACACTATATATATATATATATATATATATATATATATATATATATATATATATATAATACACGCACGTTATACATATGAATATATAATACACACACATTTATATATATATATAATACATACACGTTATATATATATATATATATATATATATATATATATATATAATACACACACGTTATATATATACATATATATATAATACACACACGCGCATATTATATATACAGATATATAATACATACACATATATAATACGTACATATACACATAGTAGATGCGCACACATATGCTTTCTATACATATATAATAGACATGCACACATGTGTATGTATGTCTAGCTATAATATTTTGAAATAAATATTAACAAATATTTTTATACCTATGGACATTAGTGTTTCATGGTTACGCGAACATGACATAGTGATAATTACTGCCGATCAGAAGATTTAAGTTACAAAGATCGTCCTTAACTTCGTAGTCTAGCATCTTACATCAAGGCCACCGACAATTAACACAAAAGTTGATGGAAATTAAATGCTTATAAATGCCATTTCGGCGAGTATTCATAGTAAACAGTTAGAGTATTCAACGACTGGAAATCGGAATGTTGCATCCGTGCTAAATTTAAGCGCTTTATGCTTAATTCTCTAAAGGGGGTTAATTTAATTTCTTAAAGGAGCTTTATAACTATAATATATTTCAAATGAATATTAAAAGTTATTTTTATGCCTACCGACACTAGTGTTTTATGCTTACGCAATTATCTGTGAAAAGAATTTTAATTGCTGCTGGCCGAGTGATTCAATCCAATCACAAAGTCACCCTTAACTTTATAGACAAGCATTTTAAGGTCACCGTCAAGTAACACAAGAATTTGATCTGATCTAGCTGAACTTTTGCATGTGCAATGATTTATATCTCTACGGGTTATGTGGCACATAACAGCTCTGAACTAATTGTGGTTTCTGTTTTACAGGTGTTTGAACTGAGTCAGGTGTGAAATGGAGCCTGTTGAATGTCGAACAGTGATCCAGTTTTTGTATTTGAAAGGACGCACACCACAGGAGACTTTTGATGAAATGAAAGAAACTTATGGTGATAATGCCCCATCATATGACCTTGTAAAACGCTGGCATCGTAAATTCAAACATGGCCGGAAGTCTGTGGAAACAGCTCCCAGACCTGGTCGCCTCCATTCTGCCATTGATAAATAATCTGTCCGTCAAGTTGAGGCGGCCATTTTGGAAGATTAGCGCATTACTATTCGGCAAATAGCCCAAGATGTCAAGATTAGTACAGGGTCTGTGGAAACTATCATTCATGACCATTTGCATATGCATAAGGTGTCTGCCAGATGGATTCCCAGGTTGCTCATACCATTCCAGAAGCGAGAACGCGTCGAGTGCTCGAGGATGAATTTGGAGATGTGCCAAGAAGATGAGTCAAAGTTTTTCAAAAGACTGATTACACAGGATGAAACCTGGGTCCATCACTATGATCCAGAGACCAAAGCCCAGTCAATGCAGTGGAAGCACTTGGACTCACCACCTCCAAAGAAGGCAAGGGTGCAGCCCTTCGCTGGCAAGGTCTTGCTCACAGTCTTCTAGGACCAGGATGGAGTAGTGATGACAGATTTCCTGGCAAAGGGTACCACAATTACAGGAGCCTATTATGCTTCACTTTTGAGGAAATTAAGGACAGCTATCAAAATCAAGAGGCGGGGTAAGATCAGCAAAGGTACCTTCCTCCTGCAGGACAACGCTTCGGTCCACAACTCGCATGTCACCAGATCAGAAGCATGGGCGTGTGGTTATGAAATCCTTCTCCATCCTCCCTACTCTCCTGACCTTACACCCTCTGACTTTCACCTCTTCCCAGCCATTAAGTTGTTTTTGAAAGGAAAGCATTTCCCAGATGATGCAGCCTTGATTTCTGAAGTCATGTCGTGGTTGTAGGACCAACCTGGGGTGTTCTACAAAAACGGTCTCCAGAGCTGCATCAAACGATGCGAGAAATGCATAACTCTGGGTGGTTCCTATGTAGACAAAGACTAGTAACTGTGCCAAGTTTCGTTGCTCTAGTGCTATGGGAAGTGAGTCAGAGGCATTACTTATTGCACGTCCCTCGTTTATATATATATATATATATATATATATATATATATAGCACATTGCGCTTTATTATTATTTAGTACTTGCGAAAATAGACGACACTGTCCACTCAATAATTAAACCAAATTAGCCTGCCTCATATAACAACTATCCAAAATATTAACACTAAAACTAGGTAAATGTTTCATAATATTCCTTGTTTTAACTTTTAACTAGACCACCCCTGACCCGTTGGGTCAGTACGTTATATTAGCTATGGAATTCATGTATGAGCGTGACACTTGTGGCATAAAGAAAATAGTTTTTTTTTACATAACAGAAGCATTTCTATGAAAGTATATTAAAATGAAAAAAGAATATAGATAGATTTCTATGAGTCGTTCTGTTTATTATAATTGTTATTTTTTTTTAAATTACAGTTACTGAATTATAAGTGGTTGGTCATACTTATAGGTAAATATGCACTGAACAGGTATCATAATCCTTATTATAGTTAAATTCAAATTTTGATATATCATCTTTTAAATGAAATTGTTAGTTGAAAGTACAGAATAATAAAAAAAACACTCTCCACATGTTAATAATGGCTTTTTAAATAGAAAATGAAAATAAAATGTAACTTTTTTCATTTAATTTAAGCAAACATTCAGTACCCATTGTGTAAAGGAAAACACTATTTAATGTAATAGAAATGTGTGCATTTACCGATTCAGCTTTCCGTTTGGAAATGTAAGCAGACGACTTTAAAAAACATGGGAAGAAGAAAAAGATATTTTTTGTAATAACGCCCTCTAGTAAAAAGGTCTGCATTAGTTAAGGGGGATAACTCTATCCAGTTTTACATCGCTCTCTTTTTCTCTCTCTCACACATACACGTAACTATTTCTCGCGTACGTAACGAAAACAGAGGGAGTAGGAGTGTTGAAATCTATTAGAGGGAAAGTGAGAGGTGTTTTCTTTCCATAAATTGTATAGGGTAATATTTCATATTATTAATAGATTCATAGATAAATAGATTTTATAATATATATTATAATTATCTATGAATCAATGTATTATTTGTATATATAAATAACTATTTGATCAAATTAAATGAAATTGTTTGTATTAAAAGCGATATAAAAATTCCGGAATTGGAATAACGGATTGAAGACGTTGCTATTTACGCATGCGCAACCGGATGTTGAAAACCGGAAATCTGATTGCAAACATACAAGATCCATAGACTTTTAGTATTATATAGATAGATAGATTAATTAATAAATAATATAATTTTTTCATCACACACACACACACACACGTATGTATGTGTCCCACCACGCAAAATCTTTTGAGTAAAATGCTGCCGGAAAATTTCATTTAAACTATTCATAGGAATTGAGAAAGCAAATAGCAAGTTTGAAAGCCTCTTTTCATCTTTAACGCATTCGGAAAGAAATCCTTTTTTCATGAGTTTTTTCTTTATTTTATTGCTTTCTTCTTTCTACTTGCTATGATTTTTTTTTAATTTCATAACTTTTCAGTTTGAAATGCTTTCTTTCACTTTTCTTTGTTTTTGTTTTTTTTTAAATTTTTGTTTTCAACTTCACGGACCAAGATATTATTTTGTATGAATAATAGTAAGAACACTGATGAAGCATAATTTGGACACTCTTATTAAATGGTTTTGAAATCACTTGAAAACTTGATAGGGGTGAACTTTTTATTTGATCAGTTTGGAGGATCCTTCATATTTGTAATTGAACTAGACAAGTCAGTATTTCTTATATACATATTATTAAGTACATATTTTCTTTACTTTTATAATCATTGGCTGATAATCATTTTTGTAGAATCAAATAGAGCAAGTGGGAAAAGAAAAGATTTATCATGAAATCACACTCGTGGGTGAAGTGCTCTTATTTATTTAGAAAGTAACATAACGTTAACTAAATACTCGATACTTATACAATATAAGGATTCTCGGAATCGTTACCGAAAATGCTGGAAAGTGGCAAACAAAAGTTAAAGGATTCCTTTTTTTTATTTGCGCAAACCCCGGCCAATTTTTTCAATGAAAAATATCTTTCTGTCAGTACGAAGCTAATTAAATAAAAAAAGTAATTGAACATAAAAACAATTGTCTTGAATAATCATTGGATAATTTTCGTGAAATAAAAGAAAAAAATTTCAAATCAAGAAAAAAACATTAATCGTAAGATAAAATTCCTGAATAGACGTTTATTTTTTTAATAACAAACAAACAAACAAACAAAAAATTTTGGATATTTTTCTTTTTATGATTTCTTTTGTTCAAATCAAAATTTTTATTTTTATATATATAAGCCAATGATAGCAAATAAATAATTTCTTTATAAGTTTTTATATTAGAGTTAACGTATTGCACGTTTCGGCATCTTCCGGCGTTTTCCATAAACAGCTCGGACGATTACAACAATAGCACGGTCCTTATACTGCGTAAGTACCAAAATATGTTTTAAGTAAATAACGAATTTGCCTCTTTATTTGTTTATTTAAATTTACTAACAGTTATTTTAAATTTAAGAAAAATGCTTAAAACTTATTGTATTAACAAATTTTACCATCTTCAAAAATCTGGTTTGTTTTTGGAAATAATTCTCTGCTATTAACTAAAGATGTATGTAGAATCTGTCTAATTTTCTGCTTAGACGACAGTGACAATTCTTTTTTTTAATCAGTTTTCTTTTAAGAACTAAGTTTGTAAATACTTTTGTAAACTTGTTAGATGTCGACTAATGGAGCACAATTAGATACAGCTGTAATTCTGCTCTGTGCAAAGAATACGTTTTCAAACATGAGGATTTTGGTGCAGAAACATCAAGTCTTGAAAAATCGATTATAATTGCTTCATGTCTAAATAGCTGTCTCCAGTTATATGCCGTAACTTTCTTTTCCATATCATTAGGAATATACTTTCTATTTAAATGAACAGAAAATTTTCTAATAATATATATAAATTAAATATATATATATATATATATATATATATATATATATATATATATATTATTTACTATAATAATTATTAAACTTATATAAACTTATATACATATATTGATACATTTATTCCTTGTTTAAATACATGCCGTCTATAATATAAATCTCATCTGTCTGTTTAAATGTATGTATGTATGTATGTATGTATGTATGTATGTATGCCTAAAACTTTCGACAGAGGCGATGAATTTTCACGATATCGGCATCGTTTTGAAGTTCGACCTTTCGGACGACAAATATCGGAAAAATTGGCTAAGAATATTCATTACTTCATCCTCAACTGTGCACTTTTCTACAAAGAGAGGTCGCTTATTTTCGCCGATATTTTTTAAAATCATCCCCTCTTTTTGATTGTCAAGCCTTAATTTAAACCTTCGCCACTTCCGGTTTGGCAATGGACGCAACGGCTAAATGTTACGTTCTTTTTTTACGTTCTTTTCCTCCTTCGCGGTACGGGTTCGAGCCTACCTACTACCACTTTTTTTTTTTTTTTTTGCTCAACACACACCTCCAAACAACCGGGCAACGCAGGGCACCCAGTCTAGTATATAGTACGTCTGTCTTTACTGTTTCCATTGTTTCAACATTCCTTATAACAATGCGCTATCTAAAAGATTAAACATATCTCTACCACGATAGGATCTAATAAAAAGTATTTATATCATACTAGCAAAAGTACTCGTCGTTGACTGGGTTCAAGAACAGCCTATAGAAAATGAACGCTGATTTATGAAAGTATGATAGGTTATGAAAAGGAAGGGTTGCAAAGAGATAGCTTCGAATTTGGGGTTATCAAAACCAAAGCAAAATATGATGAAAGTAAAAATAAAATAGATAAACCCCATAATTTATTATACCATACCTGTTCACACTAAAACACCTATCACAATATTTTGTGGATCTATATTAAAAAACCTTGTTAAACTTTGTGATATATTTCCATTCTTAATAATAATAATTTTATTATACCATATTTCTTCAAACTGAAACATAATTATCAAAGTATACTTACGCAGATAGATATGAAAAGTCTTTATTAAAGTTTGTGCCTATTTCTCTTCTGTGGAGGGCAGGCGCGAACGCAGACCCCACAATTTTATTATGCCATCCCTATTTAAGTTAAAACATGCTTATCAAAGTATTCTTATGTACATCTATATCAAAAACACTTGTAAACGTTTTTTTTAATTTTTTATTTCCATACTTTGTGGACCAGGTGCGAACGCAGACTCCACAATTGTAATGAACTACCGTTCTGCCAGATCAAACATATCCATTCCTGTGTCTCGATACATCTTCTATCATTATATGTAATCAGTTTTTTAAAATAGTCAACCATATAGGAGCCTATTCGTGACCACACACACACACACACACAGCTTTATATTATATATATATATATATATATATATATATATATATATATATATATATATATATATATATATATATATATATATATATATAGTTGTTGTATTAGTTGTTTTATGATGAGATATATAGAGAGTAAAAAATACACCGTCTGAAGGATACATGCATTAGTGATTCTTTTACTATAAGAAAGCAAATTTTTGAAGTTAGAAATTTAAAAATAATTTCGTAATATGACCCTGAAAGCTACAAACAATTTCTTTTAAATATGTGATAAAAATTCTAGTGCTTATGCAAAATACGGACCGTGTTATTTTTAAATAGGATTTTCCAGTTAAATTCAATTTTTCCAGTATCTCTTTTCTATTAAGTTGTCAGTGACAGTACAGAATTGTTACAAAACTCTCTCCTCTGTCTATGTTAAGACTGGGTTTCTAAATAATAACTTCATTATTTCAGCCGGGCGTGTATTCTGCATAAGTACCAAAAATCCTTTAAATTTTATTTATTTATTTATTTATTTATTTCAGGTAATGCAGAATATGTCCACTAGTAATAATATAAATTGCCACAGCAACTATTATCGTCTGATGATAACTAACTGTTTTTATTTTCTTTTTACTTTCCAGCTTCTTAAGTTCCAGTCGATCACTGGGAGCAAAGGGTTTCAATTTAGCTTGGACAGAACTCAGAGGAACGGGTCAGTTGCTATTTTTCTTTTTAATATATATACATTTTTTTATTTTCAATTTGTCTTACCGATCATGTAGGAGGCACACCCTCCCAAGCGTTTCCTTCTCCCGTTTACAAAAGGTTACTTTAATCGCTCGAGGCACTCCTACCGGGGAATATCGACCGAGCTAACCCAGACATGGTTTTGGCAGACCAGAGTGCTCTTACTCTACAGTTCTGGCTCTTCAATCACACTTTGCGACCCTTGTGTCACATTTACCCCTCAGTGCGATTGAGATAAACTATCAATTATTGCGTACAAGTAAGTTTAACTAGTGCACTAGATAAGATATTAGAGCGTTAAAAAATTGTCTCTTCTCTCTCTTTCTCCTTGAACACATTCTCAATCAAGTTACTTTTTTTTTTATTTAGCACACCTCTCCCTCCCTGTTATTCGTATGCAAACTTTGGCAGCTAATGGAGGGAGGGGGGGGGAGAAAAATAGAAAGTAATAAGAATGTTCTTCGTCTAACTTTTAATAATAAGTATGTAAGACTTTTTTTATGATCCCTATCCCTTATATATGTGATCAGAGACCGTTTGTGAATTTGACATTCCCTAGAAACTTCCTTCTTTTGGTGGAATCCGATTCAACCCGACTAAGGTGAATGCCGGTTCATTTTTTTCTTTTATGTACTAAGTTCGACCCAGATGACTCCAAACGAATACATATTAGAGTTTTTTGTTTGTTTTTTTTACCATAACCAATTCGGTTTCTACAGAATCAGAAAATGTAAGGTTTATACGAGTTTGTGAGCTTTAACCAGGCAACACAAACGGACATAAATACGACCTTCCTTTATACAATAGACAAGCTTGGCTAAGCGATATCGCCTGTGTATTATATAAAATCGTAGGTAGATGCAAAATTATATGTTGAAAATTTAAAGGGTTCACATGGAAAATATAAGTAATGTCCATAAATGAAATAATCGTGCTGTTTCATTGAAAATATATACTCCTATCATTTTTTGAGTGTATTGATATTCATATTAAAATCCTTTTATTCTATTTATTTACAAAGAAAATACAATTTTCTTACATATATGGGTCTTAGAATTGCATTCATCTGCAAAAGATCTAGCTAATTTGCGTATTCTTTTAAACATTAATTAATATTTTTGGTGGTTCTTAACCGGACTGGATAATACACAATTACTATCGGCAAATAAAATGTGCAAAACTACACCATGGCAAGTAAGAAAAAAGGGGGGAAAAAAGAAAAAATGTATTGTTTTTTTAAAATATTCCTGATGAAGTCTTTGTTATGAGCCGAAAATTTGAAACTTTCAATAAATATTTGTTTATTTAAAAAAAAATATCCGCACGTGGTCGTTCTTTCTTGTTTTTAATTTAATTTTCTTCATGCTTCTGAAAAGTGCATTACTTCTCTTTGATATATATATATATATATATATATATATATATATATATATATATATATATATATATATATATATATACAGATAGATAGATAGATAGATAGAATCTAGTTATAAAATATGTGTAACAACCATATCAAGTAAATATAAGTTTGTATGTGTGTGTGTTTTATACACAAAATACAGAGAATCTTTATTCCAAATCTCATCAGAATCAATTCAATGGTTATGGAGTTATAGTACAAGCATAGATACATAACACATCTTCTATTTATTATATAGAAATATTGAAATCAACAAATCAATTATTACAATTGCTGGTTCGCTTCAGAAGGAACAGCAGAGTCATATTCTTTAAGATGAAACCTCTTAGATACAGTGCTTATATTCGGTCTTATAGAATAATTAGAACAGATGTTTTACATCACCCTGTGACAGGACACTAGTCTCTCATCATTTATATTTCCTAGCAAGGTTGGTATTCATTTACAGACCTAAACGGAATGTTTGCTTACACAGCTGATATTTTCATATGTTCATCCATCTAGATATGACTGTTTTTTTTCTCTTTTTTTTTTAAAACTTATCAAGGCCCGAATTCCACTCGAAGATAAGAGTAAATGAATGCAAGGTGATAGTGAAGTAATCGCTAATAATGTAGATTGGTCAGAATTTGATTATTTATGAGAACGACTTAACAGGAACTTGTCTACATTAGATTTGAAGGCTACAATGTTGTATTTAGCCGAGAAGCATGCCAGCGGAACAGTGTTCCAATGGTGAGCAGTTTTGGGAAAGAAGCACAACGTTGCTTAACTTTGATGATCTGGCAGCGACCAGTGTATCCATATGATTTAATCGATTTTCAGACTATGAAAATATTGATATTTCTTTCACTTTAACTAACCTGTGTATTTTTTTATATGTTATAAAAACATTTTTAAAATTTCACTTAAATTAAAATATGAAATTTAGATGGGTTTATTTCTTTTTATGGCATATTGAATCGTTTTATGGTATTTCATGTTGAGAATAAACCTATTGTGCGTAGTGATCGTTTAACCTATTGTATCATCTTTTTTTTTTTTAGGTTACAAGTTAGTATTTAATCAATACCAGCTGGGTCGCCTTGTAAAAGAGATTTCATGTTGAAATATCTTAAACGGCTAATGAACTCGGATTATAATTCATCACTGACAACGTGGCTCATTGAATCTCTAATGTATTTTATGGAATGTAGCACCTAATGAAACTCACACGCTTTCCATCGTAATACTTATTTTAAGAAAATATTAATAAAACAACAGTAAGAAAACACCCTCCAAAGCCATAACTGAAATCTGAAATGTATTTCATTTAGGCACAATTAGTTCGGAAAAAGAGAAGAGAATTGATTTTCTGCAGTCATTAATTACTGAATTTGATCATTTCTTATTTCTGTATTGATTTCATTCAGTATCCAATCACCCTATATCTTCTTATCAGACCAACTAAAACATCAAAAAACATTAATGCTATTTGCTATTTATAACCAATCATCATTTCAAGAAGTGATTTGGTGGTGGTGGTGGTGGTGGTGGTGATGGTGGTGGTGGAGGTAATATCGGAAATCATGTCTTGTAAAATAATCAACATTGAAAAGTTGAACTAGAAAACTGGATAACCAAACCAAGATTATTTATATGTATGCTAGGTATGTGTATATGTTTTTGCACGAGGACTCCTGAACTAATTAATCGATCGTTATGAATTTTGGAACACAGCTGTTAGACTATAAATATAGTTACATTTAACATATCGGTTATTTGGGTAGCGATTCGTGGAATCTATTGCCCTAGAATCATGGCGTGTACTTCTGTAACATACTTTTATAGTTACACTTTTTGTTAATTATACCATTGTGTTTGTCTTCGTTACTACCGGCCTGCAGGACCACAACACGTTGATAAAAGTGTAACGTAGTACACACGTTTACATAAATAGATTCAACACGTTGTAGTTTTCAATCGCAAAAGAGACAAAGAACAGGAAATAACTCGAACTCACTTTTTCGTGCAACAACGACATTTATGACATTTAATTCCCCATTCTCTTGTTACTGTTGTGACATCTCCCTCATGTGATCGTCTTCGCTAACGTCATCCATGCCTCTCACATGATCTCGAACGTTATTTCCGTCTCTACCGTGACCTTCTTTTTATAGTCTTTATTTTTGTCTTACCAGTGACGTCATTTCACATGCATACGCGCGTTCGCGCGATGTTACAAAAGGAGCATGTGATAGTGAAATAATGAATACTCCTATTTCAAGCAGTCAACAAACGTATGTTCAATTCTTGCATGGAGACATCAAATAACAGTTTGCTTTCAGTCAATCTGGAGGTCAAAGTTGAGATAATCAAAATCAATAGAATAACAATATTTCAAAAATTAAATCAAAACAGGAAATCGATGTACAAAATAAGTAAATATGTACAAAGATGTATGTTTTTCTAACAATCTTTAGAGCTTTGTCAAGAATTTTGCTTGCAGACTAGTTTGGATTACTCGTTGAACTCGTGTTTAATTGTTGGAATTAGGCCAAAGTGAGTTTGTAATGTCATTTAAATATTAAAAGAAGAAAGATACAAAGACAAAATCCTGAAAAAGCCTCTTTTACCTCGCTCTCTGTCTCTTTATTTCTGTCACTACCTATTAATACTTATAGTGATAGTCTCTTTTCTTTATAATGAACTACTAGCGGGACCTGTGGAAATTCCACAACGAACTCTTTCATATGTAATATATATATATTGATGTTGGCATTCTGTGGATGTTCAGCGTAAATGGAGATGCAAAACTGTAAAAGTATTTATCTAAGCTAGCTGGGACACCTAGTATAGCCCGATCGTAAAATAGACTTCAATATGATATTTTAAGTAATGCAGATTTCGTATATATTATTATTATTATTATTATTATTATTATTATTATTATTATTATTATAGAGTCAATTTTCTATCGATTCTTATATAAAGTTGTAATTTCAAAAATAAAAAAATCTATCTGTATGACTTGGATGAATCAGCTTGAATCGAAAACCAAGAGGTATGAAGAATTAAAAAATTATATAACTTGAGTTCCTTCAGCTATAAGCGAAACCGAAACTAAAACTTATAAAAAATTCTTGTTAAAATTATTTATAAAAAAATGGATGACTTACGTACCATCAGCTATAATTGAAACCTAGCTGATGACACCCAAGTCAGTTTTTAACTTTTAAAATCAGTATATATATATATATATATATATATATATATATATATATATATATATATATATATATATATATATATATGATATTGAATATAGAATAATAAATACGAAATATGCATGAATTAAAATATATTTAAACGGATTTTTTGACTGGGTAAATGTCGGGCGCTCCCTCCCCAATAGTTTTAAATCAATAATATTATTTTGTATTTAGAGCGTTATCTAGCTGAGAATACTGCATTATAATTTTTAGGTGAACTTCTATGATACACTTTGTCCATCGATATCGCTTTCGTTTTAAATAGTATTTCAATTACTAAATATGCAAATTGAATGAACACGTCATATTTTAATACATTCAAGCATGATGTATGTTTTATTTTTCATATTGACGTGGCTTTAGCACGTTACTACGGTTCACGTATATTTAAGGAGAACGAAACTTGTTGGCGTCATTAAAGCTACAAGTTTATGACTTGAGTGCTATCAGCTATGATCGAAACCAAAACTTATAAAGAATTCTTGATAAAATTATTTTTTACAAGAAATGAAAGGTCATAACAATTAAACAACAGTCACTCGGAAGAAAAAAAGAAGTAAACATGACACACAATATAACTCGTACGCTATCATATAAATATATAGATTCCATTTTCCCTCCTTTTTTTGTATTATCTTTGTTAACACACAGAAAGATAAAGAGAGAGTGAGGAAAACGATAGTAATAGATACAGTATACATTAAGAGTGGGGTTGGGTCAAGCAATATTCAGCAAGGGAGAGCGAAAGTGCTAGAAAGTCACTTGATAAGTTAATTGCAAATTACGGCTACTTTTAATAATTAAAACGGAAGTTATTTTATATATTAGTTTAAAAAAAATTTGGAATCTTTTGAGATGAGGTGTTCATAATTTGTGCATTTAATTTTTCCGAACTGTTATCCTTATTCTCATAGTCGTTTCTTTCGGGCCCCATGGCGCAGTGGATAGAGGCGTTGAGTCCCTACGGTTCCAGGTGAGCATTGTCCGAAGATAGCAGTTTCCATCCTACTCAAAGCAGACCAGAGGATTAGTTGGCTTAAAAACGTGGTGAGACAGCAACAACTATGGAAGGCAGTAATTATTGGTGATATAGTTACAAGACTTAGCTTTCTTATCCTGTCATGGTTAACTACCTGAAGAAGGCCAGAGGATGAATTGGCCGAAATGTAGTGAAACAGCAACCATTATGAAGATGAGGATAACAGTTCACAAAAAAAAAATGAATATGGAATGTTTTTTATTTGCTTCTTTTTCAAACTTAATGCAATCTCAAAATTGAGGAATATTTTAACATGTATTTTATGCAATTAAAATTTATAAACAAGAAAGCATGAGTAAAACAAACGTTGATTAATCTTACACCTATCCTTCCATATCACTGCTTTAGCATTATTAAACTGGGTTTTTGTTAAGTAGAGATCAAGAAAAAATATAGGTTAATAGGTCATCCTTAAGTATGAAAATGTGATATTCATATAAATAAATGTTTGTTAGGAAGACATCGACTTCTGCTTGGCAGTCATTGCCAAACACGGTGGCCCATTAACAGAGAGGGGAAATACGGTGACTATATGAGATTTAATTATGTTTTTTTTTTAGTTTCTCTAGGCAAGTAAGCAAGCATACCATCTATGTCAGACATTGCTCTAAGGGAGCAGAGGATGCGAGTTCAAATCACTGCCAGAGGCTACTTTTTTTGGGGGGGGGGGGGATTTATATGATTTCCATATCAATCATACTAATATGATGAAAATCAACAAAAGTAAAAAAGAAAAAAAAAATCAAATACCGTCTAAAATGAATAATGCATTAAATTAATCATTTTTTTTCTGCTAAACTCTGTACAGAAAACTCACCGCAATATAAACTTGTAAAGTTTTTAAAAAGTATCCAAGTCTACATAGTGTTATATTCTTATGATTTTTTCTTATAAATAAATGTTCATATCTTTCTTAGGGCGATATTAAGATAGTTTTAGAAAAAATATTCTCAAATAATGCTGAAAAATAATTAATCAGGTTCTTTAAAACATACTAGTAAAAAGAAATGTAAAGACGGCTCTTTGATATGATAGGAACTCACGGAAAACTCACTGTATTCTATAAAAACCCTTTCTCACTGAAGAGATGTCGCTAGTCATTATTTGTTTCGCTAGAAAGGTAGAGGTAGATACAAGGTTGGTTTTTAATGCAGAAAAAATCCAGCTGCCCCAAAATATGTGCTCTGAATTTGAAAAAAATTAAAATTGCCTCAGTCAAAAAAGATTTCTCCTTCACTAATCCAGTGTGGTTAATTAAAAAATAAATTGTTAACTATTCTGTACTTTCAAAAATAGACTATTACCGATTCTGTATTTTCACCTAAGAATTTTATGGTTAAAGTCGTCATGCCTCAGTATTGTACATATACACTGTGCGATTCAAACTCACGACTCTAAATCCTGATCCTTTTCTGAAAACAGGCTTTTAATCCAAGCTGGCATCATCTTATTTGCATATGCGTAAGGTTTCATTTCATGTTACTTCATGATACCTGTTAGTATATAATCAGGCAAGTCGTCATTTTGCTTTTCTTGTTTGCCCTTACATATTACACAAACTAATCCAGAGAGCCACTGCAACACATGGACGGGTGCAGCTGGTATCAAAATAATAGTTGTATCATGAAGAATTAGCTATTACAAAGTATTTGGGAATATGATGTAATAATTGAAAAATCTAACAGTATTTTTCTTAGACACCAAACCACCATTATAGTAAAGAAAAATAGTGACTAACTTGCAAGTTTTGTTTGACTAATAAATCACCATTTCCCAATGCTAATATTTGATGGATGATGTAGAGTTTTTATTAAAGAATTGAAAATCATGAAGAAAATTGGATTTCTTATGAGAACATTAGATATGAAACGACTATCTTGAAGAAGCACCACGATAATGTGTTTTCATGGAAAAAATTCAAATTCATTATATATTTTGAACTGGAATATCAAACAATTCATTTACTAAATTATTATTACGATGCTTATTATTATTGTAGTTGTTCCAAAAGTTGCCAAAAGCCAAATATTTTTTTAATACATCCATTATATTTGTTGCAACAATTAACAACGTACTAAATAAATTTCAAAAGAAAGTCTAAATTTCTTCTGACTTAAGGATTCACTTTAATTATTCCTGAAAATACAAATTCTAAAGATGACTGCCAAGATGATTCGTGCATCTTCCAATTAACAAAGAAAAATAAAATCATTTAAATCCAATAATAATAATAAGAAGAATGACAGCGCTTGTATCAGATAAAGACTCTTGTACATTTCAAATCGTAATTAAGGCGATGTGAACTTGGAAGGGTTCAATTTGAGTTTATTGCATTGTCTGAATTCTTCAATTTTTTTTCAAAAAGATATGTTTGTTAGCAATTCCTGTGTATTTGTATTTACTTCACTCAAGTGAAAGAGTTTTGCCTCTCGACCAACAAAGCTGTTTGCTGCCTGGCTCTTGTTTTGTAAATAAAACAAATCGAACACTATTGTTTGTGCACATACTTCCGATTGCCTTCCTTTTGCAACTGTTTCGGTACTCTCACCAAACTCTGCAAACATCTCAATTAATCCTTACGGCATTTTGTTCAGTTTTCTTTTTGTTTTGTTTGTTTTCATAACAATAAATCCCACGGTTAAACTATATTGCACGAAACCGTTTGCCTTAATGAATATAAATATAAAGGAGACGAAGGAGGGGGAAGAAACAATTCTATTATGTATAGTTATTTACAGAAGTCAATTGATTGAAATCTAACTTAACAGAAGCCATCAAAACAAAGACTATAACAAAAAGATCCCGAGCGCCATATTGAATTTTTACAAAGTTTGCAATAACCATCAAAACAGCAAAGGTTATTCATTCTCAACGATTTAATAGAAACAAAAGTTTTAACCAATATTATACTAGAAATATCTCACTAAGAATAGGGTCCCCAACACTGCTTTAACCATAGTTTAATTGTAACCATTGTTATCATATGTATAAAGTTTTCAACCGCTTTAAACATAGTATTTACAAGTTAGGAAAGCATTTCATCCAAGGCATGAAAATTGTTAAACAAAATGTTTTTATTATAGGCTTTAAAAATAAAGGTAGACGATTCAATTTGAAATTTATTTATCATCAAAGTGCACTTCTATAAATTTTACAAAGTAAGGTCTAAAAATTTAATTTAAATTGAATAAAAAAAAAATTACCTTGGATTTATTTTATGTAATGTACATTCTGTTGCACTTAAAAAAAATCATTGAGCATTTTATATCTATATCATTAATTTCTAGATGAAAGATAAGGAAAAAAAAACTATTTGTACACGTGAAAAAGAAAGTTATGATGAAAAATGTTTTCACGGCGACATTCGGAAGCTAACAAATTCAGCTAAATTTGAAAGTTTCATTGTAAAAATCCTTTGAGAAATAAATATTAGCTTTCTGTGTCTAGTCTATTTCAAAAGTAATTAGTCAAGTCAAGTCCTAAGATATTGAAAATTAAAAAAAAACAACCTTTCTACAAAAATGGCTTCATTAGCCCCAAAAAGCGAGAGATTCTAGCCTCGCTTAAGCATAGACAAACGAAGTCGTGTAAGCGTGGATTCTAGGAAAGCTCAAAATGTCATAAAAGTCAAAAAGTTGTCTGAAAATGATGCCAGGTAGTTGGAGAAAGGGAGTGCTAGTCCCCCCCCCCAGCCGTGCATCCCTACATTACTATCGTAAACGTTTGTATAATTTTTACCATTTTTCATATTAATTATTTTTCTGTGTTCATGCATTTAAATAAACAAAACATTTTTTCAAGATTATATAAAAAGTGTGTTAGGCCGAAAGTTTCACGTTCATTCAAGCAAGGAAAATATTAGAATCTTATGTATAAAAATTACGTGAAACATGTAATTTATAAAAAAAAAACAGTAGAAATATTTTTTGCAATTATCATTTTTTGTGTGAAAATATTAAGTAAACAATGCTTAACTCAATGATAATATCGATAGTTCGAGAAATTAATTTTTCTGTGAGTTATATCGAATTCATTAATACGGACTTAGAAGCTTTTTTCGTAATGTTCCTGAAAAAATTAGTTTCTCTTTTTTATTGTTACAATTTAGTATGCTTTATTTCCATGAAAAAAAGCAAAAATAAATTCATTCATTGTTTTTACTGCTTAAAACCATATCTTTATTAAAGGTGTCTTTTGTTAAAAAAACGAAAACTTTTCCACTAAGATTCAAATAAAAATAATGGATTCATAATATTCCAGGATAATTATTTAATAAATACTGAGACTTCCATTAAAATTGATTATTTTTTGATTTTTGGTGAATTTTTAAATATAGGAGGCAGCCAAAATGTTAATATATTTTGAGCATCGGCTGTTCATTTTGCACGTACCTAGATTTTTCTGACAAAGCAGAAGAATTTATTTTTCGGGAGTTGGAATGTATTAATATAATTTATCGTTGGCTAGTTTTGACATTGAAAAATAATTTTTTGAACTTCTTAAATGAAATGGCTTCATGTCTTGTCTAGAGGGTTAGTTAACAGGGGAAGACTAAGAAAAACATGGGAGTAAATGATAGCAATGGACTTGAATGAAAAACAAAGACCTGGCTAGATATAGGTTAATTTGGAAATTTATTTGTAAACCCCGGCCAACAAATGTTAGAATGTAAAACAAGCGTTAAACCGTATATATTTACTATCCTGGGTGCCTGGCGTTGCCCGGGTGTTTGGAGGTGTGTATTGAGTGAAAAAAAAAGTGGTAGTAGGCAGGCAGGCCCGAACCCATACTGCGAAGGAGAAAAAGAACCTGAAAAAAAAGTGACGTCTTTACCGTTGCGTCCATTGCTAAACCGGAAGTGACGAATGTTTTAATTAAGGCTAGACAACCGAAAAGAGGGGATGAGTTTCAAAAATATAGGCGAAAAAAGCGACCCCTCCTTGTAAAAAAGTGCCCAGTTGAGACTGAAGTAATTAATGTTTTTAGCCAATTTTTCGATATTTATCGTCCAAAGGGTCGAGTTTTAAGACGATACTGATCTCGTGAAAATCCGTCACCTCTGTCCAATGTTTTAGGCATACATACATACATACATACATACATTTAAACATACAGGTGAGATTTATATTATAGATATCTCTCAATTAACTAATAGAAACGTAACATGAGATCAAATAGTTAAATTCATCCAAAATTAGCGCAATAGAAGTAGTAATACCGCTCTTCCATAGAGTCTCGTTTTCCACTGACGATAAAATAAAATAAAAACATCTTCGAAGGGAACGGTTACACACTCTTGTAATTTCTCTCTTTAATTATTACATAATTGTTTGGTATTTACAAATGATACTAATGGTTATGTTCATGTTTGTTTTTCAAGATTAAAGTCTGATCTTGATTTGAAGATAAAATTATACAAAATCTCGTTTGGACTAAAATTTAAGATGGATGACAAATCCATCCTAATAAGAAAGTGTATTATAATAAAATCGTATTTCTGCTTGTTTGGTTGTTCGCCATTTGATTAATACGTGCAAAAGGTACACTGTTTTACAAATTAATTTTCATACTGAAAGCGGACTTTTACACACATTCATTCAGCATGATTTCTATATATACTATTTATTCTAAGGTAATCTACGTCCAAGAAGTCCTTATTTGCATATTTCATTTAAAAGATCTATTTTACTAATTAGCTTCATGTTATTAATTATTTGTTGCAATAAAATTGTTTTAATTGTTCTATTTAGAAATATTATTTAAAAGTTTATTTATTTAATTTATTTTTAATTTAATTTATATTTAATTTAATTTATTTTCAATTATTAATATCCGACACCAGTTGCCTTTAAAATCGGAATTAAGTTTATTTAATCTGTGAGATTTATTTCCACTTAAAGTTATAGAGATTATTTCACGTTTAATTCTCATAGACGAAAATAGATGTGGTTTATGCTTCCATAAACCCAAATGTGGTACACTTTCAGGAAAATCGTAAGAAGTTAGGATATTCGGTGTATCTTAAATAGTATGTGACTAAACCCTCCGCCTGCCACTATGTTTTAACCTGGTAACACCGGGTATATACAACTAGTATTAAATAAAAAACAAATACTTGCTTATTTTCTTAAAAAAATTTTAAATTATAAAATAAGTCTGTAACAAAAAAACGATTTGTTTATCCTGATACAAAATTCAAATTTAATTTCGAACATATATAAAACTGAAATTTTATGTTAACATTTTGT
This sequence comes from Euprymna scolopes, assembly GCF_053919585.1. Taxonomy (NCBI): domain Eukaryota; kingdom Metazoa; phylum Mollusca; class Cephalopoda; order Sepiida; family Sepiolidae; genus Euprymna; species Euprymna scolopes. The sequence continues at coordinate 91,744,989 of NC_136494.1, forward strand.
AGTGACCAAAGATTTAGGCCACAAAATCAAAACGACTACTACCATCCTCTTCAACACTATATTAAACCTTCCTCTTCCCTACAGTGTAAAAGATAATTCGCACTCCTTAACCCTTCCTTACACCTTGTCATCCAGCTTACTGACTCCTCCCCTACCAGCCTGCTGCTACCATCCAAGTAGACCAAGCTGGTGTCTTTTCAACGAGAACGAGGCAGAGTTCACTGAGTCGACGTCCAGTACACACGTGTTTTGACGACTGCTATACCATCTTACCATGTTTGCAGTGTTAATAGAAAATAAAATGATCCTTCAAATTAGTATTTGTGTTGTGTCTTATTCAAACGAGATAACAGCAAATATTACAATGGTGACCCTACCTAAAGAACACTGCATCTCGTCAAAAGAACTTTGCACTAAGAAATGAACAACATAAACTGGATTCGGACCGAAAAGAAATGAAACACACTTTGGAATCTTCAGGAAAATACAAGTGACTACTCAATTTCACGTCGCAAACGTTTCAAAGAGAACCTTCGACGTAAGCACAACAATACTATATTCCCCCCTCCTTCTTTGCCTACACACACAAAAAAGAAAAAAAAGATACATATATAATTTAGAAAAAAAAAGAAAAGAAAGAAAGAAAATGGAAGAATCCAGTGTGCAACAAATAAATCTAAAAACCCCTGAGTTTATGGAAACGGCAGTAAATGGCTGGTTTTCCATTCTGGAAGCCCAATTTCACCTGCGCAACATAACAGCGTCAACAACCAAATTTTACGCTGTCATATCATCCCTGCCTGCAGAGGTGGTAGCTAAAATACCGATAAATATTTTAGAAGGCAGGAAATATGAGGAACTAAAATGCTCCTTGATTGAGTCCCACAAAAGGACCAAGCCGGAATTGCTCGACAAACTAATGTCAACTAACAATATAACTGGCCGTCCTTCCGCATATCTTCAAGAGATGCTGTCTATTGCAAAATGGATAGGTATTGGCGAAGAGATTGTTCTTCATAAATTTTTGCAAGCCTTACCTGCAACAATTTCCTCCGCCATTGCCTCACAGAAAGAGCTAAACGCATCTCAACTAGGAAAACTAGCGGACGAACTAATGCCCTTGCTGAATAATATAAATGCAACAGCGTTTACTGCTCAGCATACTGACAAAAAACAAGAGCAACGTTCGGATACCGATAGGTGTTAAACCATTTTTCCATGAACAAAAACAAAGATATACAGAGCACATATTTACTTCGCGGAGCAAGCCAGAACCTGCAAACCCTGGTGCAAATGGCCAAAGTAGCGAAACATAAAAATACTACCAAGCTCACACCCACCCACACCAACACCAAGTGACTCGGAAAACTAGTAGCGCGAGCCATGTCCGTCCCCTTGAGTTCGCCACTACTACAAGTCAAAGTAAGAAGGCTAGGGACAAAAACATTGAAATTTATTGTAAATACGGGCGCAAGTATCTCGATAATACCAGCAGCCATGATAAACGGTGTCACATTACACCCAACACCAGTATCACTAACCACTGCCAACGGTGAGAAAATAGAATGCCACGGCCAAGCTAACCTTGAAATTGGAATACCAAGTTTGAGAAGGTCATTTTCCTGGACATTTGTTATTGCAAACGTCACCAATCCCTTCCTCGGACTTGATTTCTTAAATAAATTTGGCCTTACAATAGACTGCAAAAATAGAACAATTTATGACCCAGTTACTAACACCAAAAAAAGTTACTATTAAATGCTGCAGCACCAGTAAATGTGGTCATAAATGAAATAGAACTGCCTGTATTCGTTAGAAAAAGCCTGGATAAACACCCAGAAATTTATCTCGCCGCAAAACAACAAAACAGTGAGTACTGTGGTGTTTATCACAGAATCGACAGAGGCAGCAACGCCCCAGTCTTCGCTAAATCCAGACAACTGTCTGCTGAAAGGCTGGCAGCGACGAAAGAGGAATTTAAACGTTTAATAAACGAAGGTGTAATAACCTCTTCAGACAGTGAGTGGTCAAGCTCACTACATCTGGTACCCAAACAAAGTGGAGGTTACCGCTGCTGTGGAGACTACCACGCCTTAAACAGCATCACTAAAAGTGACAGATACCCCATCCCCAATATAAACTCCTTTACGACTAAACTCGCTGATAAACAGCGATTTTCAAAAATTGACTTGATTTCGGCATATCATCAGATTAAGATGCACCCGATGATATTCCAAAAACTGCCGTAATCTCGCCGATGGGACTCTATCAATATGAATACATGCCGTTTGGACAAAAAAACTTAGCGGCTATGTTTCAAAGCTATATGGACAAAATTTTCCGAGATAGCGACTGTGTTTTCATTTATATAGACGACATATTGATCTTCAGTGACAACGAACAATCCCACAAACAAGATATCGACACAGTTTTTCAAATCTTAGAAAACAACAGCCTAAAAATATCACTTTCCAAATCCATCTTCACCATGACATCTCTTGACTTCCTAGGATTTAGAATCAACTCAAAAGGAATCACACTAACTGCTAAATAAAGTTAAAGAAATAGAATCTTTTCCGTGCCCTAGAGATGCAAAAAGCCTACGCAGATTTCTTGGTATGGTAGGATTTTATAGAAAATTAATACCAGGATTTGCGAAATTAGTCTTACTCTTATCTGAAAGAATGAGACTAACGCCGAAAGGTTTAATCACCTTTAATACATCGGAAAAAGGAGCCTTCTCTACTATAACAAAAATACTGGGTAACCTAACAGAATTAACCCACCCTCAACCAACTTTTACACAGTATCAACTGGTCACGGACAGCAGCAAATATGCAGTAGGTGCTGCCTTACATCAAGTCATCGATGGAACCCCAGTACCAATAGGGTTTTTCTCGCAAATACTCACAGCAACACAGACAAGATATTCCACTTTCGACCGTGAACTTTTAGCAGCATATTTGGCTGTATTACACTTTCGCCACATAATAGAAAGTCGCGAAGTATTGCTTCTGACAGACCATAAACCAATACGCGGTTCATTTCACAGTCTAAAACCTGCAAAATCAGATAGGCAACAAAGACAACTAGCCATTATCACAGAATTAATCTCAGATATTGCCCATGTGAAGGGTGACCAAAATATAGTTGCAGATTCTTTATTTCGCCAAACATTTGCTGTACAAATAGATATGTACGGCCTCCCAGCACTTGCAGGTGCACAGAAAACAGACACCGAAATACAGTTCTTTCCAGATTTAAAGAAATTCACATTATCTGGAAAAGATCAATTTGTGTTATGTGATACACCAACGTCATACCCTAGACCTTTTTTACCATGTACACTACGAAAATCTATCTTCGACAGCTTACATTCAGTATCACATCCTGGAATAAAATCATCTATCAAAATGATTAAGGCTAGATTTTACTGGCCACATATGGATAAAACAATCAAAGAATTATGTGCATCATGCACATCTTGTCAACATGCAAAAATATACAGACATACCAAATTAGCAATTCAAACGTTGGAAATACCATCATCGAGATTCCATACTGTACACATTAATATAATTGGACCATTACCCCCAGCAAAATGTGTCAACAATCCTTATACAAATCCATGTCGGTATGTTTTAACATGTATAGATCGAACCAGTCGATGGATAGAAGCACAACCCATAGCAGATATTACAGCACAAACTGTAGCAGAAGCTTTTGTTAACACGTTGATTACTCGCTTTGGTGTCCCACTACATGTCATAACTGACAGAGGCATACAATTTGAAAGCGAACTATTCCTTGAATTGTCAAAAATTATTGGATTCTATAGGCTACGAACAACATCTTATCATCCATAATGCAACGGACTTATAGAAAGAGCCCACAGAACTATTAAAGCAGTTATAATGGCCCGAAAAGAATCTTGGATTTCAGCTCTACCAATAGTCCTCTTGGGAATTCGAAGTATGCCCAACTGCAACAATTTTTCCCCATTTTATGCGGTCACAAGTACACAAATGTTATTACCACAACTAATGATTGGTACAGAAAATACAGAAACAATTACACAAAATTTTACAAGAGAACTGCATAAAACTATGGCAAAATTTGATCTGACAGACTTTTCAAACAGAGAAAAATCAACAAAGAAAGCATACGTACCAAATCAACTTCAAACTTGTGATAAAGTTTGGATTAGGATAGACGCCGTTCGAAAACCATTAGAAGCACCTTATTCAGGTTCTTACATTGTACTCGAACGAACACCGAAATATTTCCTAATAGAAACGAACCCAAACACGCATACACAAGTTTCAATAGACCGTTTGAGACCTTACATTGAAAACAAGCAAAAATGTACGCAAAATACAACTACCAACAAAAATTAAAAAACCGATATTTTACTCCCTGAAAAAGTGCAAGAATATTAGATAAAAACAAGAACTTCAAGTAGGAGAGTTACATTGAAAAAGACAATGAATACATTTATTATTAAAAAAAAAATTTTTTTTAAATAAAAATATACATACATACATATATATGAGCACTCCGTTTACTGGCAGGGTACTTCTCTGTACTGACCGAAGATTTAGGTCACAAAACCAAAACCACTACTACCATCCTCTTCAGCACTATATTAAACCTTCCTCTTCCCTACAATGTAAAAGACAATTCTCACTACCTTACACCTAGTCACCCTGCTTACTGACTCCTCCCCTACCAGCCTGCTGCTACCATCCAAGTAGAGCACGCTGGTGCCTTTTCAACGAGAACGAGGCAGAGTTCACCGAGTCGACGTCCAGTACACACGTGTTTTGACGACTGCTATACTCATGTCATCTTACCATGTTCGCAGTGTTAACAGAAAATAAAATAATCCTTCAAATTAGTATTTGTGTTGTGTCTTATTCAAACGAGATAACAGCAAATATTACAATTTCTTATCAATTTCTTAGTAATTACATTATCACCGAGAAATTCTGTTAAAACTCGTTTGTGTGTGTGGGGGCGTGTGTGTGTGTGTGTGTGTGGGTGTGCGTGTATATATTTAGGCAACATATTTTCATTTAGACAAACATAGCATGGAATGTTATTGTTTGATTAATTTCTTTTGATCTTCTCGATCTTTCGGATAATTCATAGCATATTTCTGTCAAATTGTCGTATGTAGGTTCTGTAAGTGTTTTTTTGTTATTTTTTTTTGTTTTGTTTTGTTTTTTTGTTTTTCATCTTTCTGTTTTTTTGTTTGTTTTTGTTTTGTTTTTGTTTTTGTTTTTTTTTTGTTTTTTTTTGTTTTTTTGCGAGTGTTTTTGACAGACTAACTTGATAGTTATTAGGCGGGGTATTCGTCCGACTTATTCGTGTCTGGTAGGCTCGAACTGTTTGTCGTTTTTTATAGTTTATAAAAAGTATATACAGGTGATGGTGTGCCACCTTTTGAACGTGATCATGTGTTAAATTCGTGGCTACTTAAAATTTACAATATGTATGTGTAAAAAGAATGTTCGAAGTTTAATTTTATGCCAAAATGTTCTTTGCGTAATAAAATGAATCCTAGTGTGGATGAAATGCGGAATATTCTGCGTAGCTTAATTGCCATATATATTTTATAACTTACTATATATATATATATATATATATATATATATATAATGAAAATAATGGAAATAATATTCCGACAAAAATAGAGAAATAAAAAGGAACAAACTGTACATATAATCTCAATCAATAAATTACATAACAAAAAAAATACAAAAAAAAACATTCATTTCATTTCTGTTACAAACCTATATTTGCATTTCAACAGATATATTTCTTTCCAGTAAGAATATTAACTGCGTTCATATCTTTTAAAATTACATTAACGCCTATATGACGTCACTAAGATTTCCCTCTCTTTAACAGCACAAGCCCATCCCTCCTTTTTGAATTTCCAACGTTTTTTTCCGTTTTTCTGAAATAAAACAGCGTCACACTTTGCACGTGTAACATTTTAAAATATTTTGTACTGGTGTTTTTTGTTTCTTAATCTCATTCATCCAGTGGAACTCTCGAAATAAAGACGAAACGTTGATGAACACATACTACGGTTTGTTCCTATATATATATATATATATATATATATATATATATATATATATATATATATATATATATTAAAAAATGTATAAACATCAGAGAAAATTGAAAATTTCAATTTAATTATTTTTAGTTGTGAAAAATATAAAACAAATATTTTTATGTGAGGGTTTTCGAGTTTCTTTTTCATTGAATATCTTTTATATATTTTAAAGTTATCTTTATTTTTTCAATATTGGAGTTTAGTATAATTGTTTTAACTTCCTTTCGTGTTTCTTTAAAATTCATTAAATTTCGTTATTTTTATTTGTGTGTGGGGGGGGTAAAAAGAATTTTTCAAGTTTACAATTTCTACCAGAAAATCTTTCTTGTGTATAATAATATTGTTAAAAAAAAACAAATGACTTGTATTATTATTTATGTAATCTCGAATTGCGTTAACATATGTAGATCAGAATTTAGAAAAGGGAAGAACATTTGAAAATCTTAAATAAGAACAAACTATGTATTTTTTCCTTAAAATTTGAAATATTTATTTACACAATAACACGTCCAGATAACATAAAATTAGCATCGGATTTGCAGCAGTTAGGTTGGATCGTTATCTCAAGGCGAATCAACGTGTTTTTCTTTTATTAAATTTAATTTGTCTATAAAAATTCTGATTTAATTAATATCCTCGTTCAAATTTATTATGTTAAGGAAACCAACTTTTTCCCCAATCAAACTATACTACAAGTTTTAAGTTCTCAAATCCATAAAACATCATGATGTTTATACATTTTTAACGCAATAATAGCACATAATTTAACTGTTCATTTGCAATTCTTGTTTTAATTTTTATTGAATAGATTTCAGTTTCAGCATAAATTGAATTGTATTATTATTTTTTTTTCGTTTTAAATGACATTTTTAAAGGTTTACATTCGTTGTCGACATTTTCACTTTTCAACAGATATTGATGAATTGCATCTACTAGCGTGACGTTACTTTTAATCGCACAGGCCTTGTATTTAGAAAGGCCATGACTGAGAGAACTTAAATAAAAGAAATGATTTTCCATTTAAAAATCATGGCGGAATTCTATTAATTCTAATTAACAACAGTTCAATTTCATTCAACACAAAGAGGCTTTTATTTTTATGTCTTTGATCTTTCAGTGCAATAAATTCCAGGCAAGTGAAACTTTCTTTATAACTTCAGCTTTAATAATGCAACTTTAGAACGATTCAACCACGCCTAGCAGATGATCTGCCGAGCGACCATAATGAAGACTATAAAATATATTACACTTAAATGCATAAGAGACTATCATAAAAATAGTTTCCTTTTTTTTTGTTGTTGTTTTCTTTTAGGAAAATGTGATGGTTTTAAGTGTGCCCAAAGCGGATACTGTATTGCACCCCAGTTGAAGTGCAATCAATTACCTAACTGCGGCCCTCAAGACGAATCAGACGAAAGCACAGAAGTGGCTCAGTGTAAGTATTCTTCCTTATTATGTCCACAATCATCACACCTGAGAAGCTGCCACCTGGGCAAAGAACATCCCCTTTGCAACTCTTTTATACACATGTTCAACTCCTTTACTTTCAATTATTTTTTTTATTAATGACATTTACCTGCATAAATCAAATGTACATTTATACAGGTAAGATAAAAATTGCCGCTCTTCTCTTTTCGTTTGTATTCTTTTACACATCATGAGTGTTGTTTCGAATGTGATATAGATTACATTGACTAGAATATGTATTTTTTTTGTTTATATATTCACAAGTACACATTAAGCATGGTCACTTGGTATTGTCTGCTTAAATATATTCCATCATTATTTTTAAATGATATAAATATTGAAATCAGCAAAAATGTTTTTATTTCATAGTTAACAAGTGCATACCTTTGCATTCACACTTTAGAGTACAGCGCAAAAAGGATGATAGTTTCGATGGGCATATCATACAGGCAATGTGTGATGCAATCCATCAAACTCTGGAAAAAACTAAGTTGGGAGAATATAGAAATAATTATTCGTGGTCCACTTCATCCCGATTACCCAATTTTAATAGGTTAACATTTTCTTTTAATTTTTAGCAACAATATTTAAAAAAAAATTTTCGTTTCACTCTAATATTTTAAATCACAAACTTTCAAATGTCAAGGTCTTCATTTTCTTTAAATGCATCTATCAAACATTATTATCGCCTTTCTAACGTCCGCTGCTTAGACTTGTTCTTATAATCTTAAGCAGAATGGATTACCTGACACACCCCAGTGACAAGAGGTTAGTCTGTTGCCAATTATACTCCCCAGACAGGCTAATACTCATTCATACAGCTGTGTCGAATATTTGCTAACAACTCCTAGGTATTCCCAAATGGTTACTCGTCTAAATATGACTAGGTCCAATCTTGCTTAACTTTGGAGATGTGGTGGAGACTGGTGGGTTAACATGATTTAATCATTTTTCTGACTAAATAAAAAAAATGGTATTTTTTTTTTCAGCTCAGTCTTTAACTTGGGAAGAGTACTGAATAAATCATATCAACGCATCGGCGCCCGTCAGACCACTAAAGTTAAGCAACGTTCAGCCTAGTCATATTTAGATGGGGATATTGAACATTCATTTGTTTTTTAAATTACTACAATATTACCTCGAGAATTTCCACTTATTCTACCATTGGTATATACTAGAACAACTTTCTCACCAATTTGGAAATGTTCGAGATATTTTTTATTATTTGGACTAGGGTTCTCATCTTAGCTGTTATTGTCAAAACGTTTCGGCAGATATAACCTCCAAAATTCTTCAGGGGTGTCTTATTGAACTTTGAAATCTTTATAATGAATTCGAGAATCTAGATAGAATTTAAAATGAAACTCTTTAATTTTTTTCTTACTAATTAATTATCGCTTATCAAGGCCCTGAGTCGACTCGTAACCAAGGGTTAACCAGCTCGTTAGTTGGCTGACGAGCACCATTATGAAAGGAATGGAAAAAAAAAACAGAAATACGCATAAAATTTACTGAAAGGAATGGTTTACCAAAGATGATCACTCAATAGATATTTGTTTACATTAGACTTGAAGACTTGTTGCAGTCAGCTGGGAAACAGTTTCGTGGTATTTTCATCCACAGATAGGATGCTCTAAAAAAATTTTTTTCAGAGAAATACTGTTTGGTCTTTGATACAAAAATGGAGAAAGGGAAATTCTCTGCTGACATTACAACCAGGCGGATTCTCTTGCTCTAAAACCTTAACAAAGAGGGAACGAGAGATTGGAGCTCAGTCGCACACTTACCATGAACATAACGATACAGTAGAGGGAGACTAGCAGCATGTCTTCTGTGTGAAAAGGGCTGTAGGAAAGTGAAAAGATTATCTCTCACTAGATTGCCAAGTCGGTTAATCTACAGAGATGAAGTGGTCTCTTTCCATCAGCCATAACTAGGCCATTACATGTCTTTAGTAATTAGGAATTATATTGCTAATAGTACTCACGCTGAGCACAGAAGCTTAAATCCCCAGAATAATGTCACTTAGAACTGGTTACGTATCACTTTATCTGTTGTGCCATGGATCCATTAGCATAAGTAAAAGTCAGTAGGTCAAATCCACAGTAAATACTGGTGCCGTTATAAAACTTATACATTATGACTGTATAATGTGCGTGATATGTACCGTATAAATAAAACGTAACTCTACACATATTTTTTTTGTTTTCCTTCAACTCAATTCTGTTAGAACAGATACATTTTAATTTCAGCTTACATTCGTCTACCAAAACAAAAAATGAGAGGACTGCAAATGCACTATCGAATATACTACTTTTACTGTTTATCAAAAGGGAAGAAACCGTAAGCCACATAACTGCATGAAATCTGAGAATACACAGACCTTTACATTCTGGCTGAATCTGCCTTTAGGCACTTGAATGCACCTGCTGATTTGAACTTTTCTTGAAACTACTAAATAACCGATAACTTTCAGAATGATAGTCCGTCTGTCTTTCCTAACTACAGCTATAGATGAAAGAGTAGACTTGATTCAAAAGCCTTGCTAATGCCCGCTGTATTCCTTGACCTTTTAGCTCGGAGTAAAATGCAGTATCCGGTCTAATACTACAGTTGCATGCAAAACCCAGCTATGAGTAAACAGAATTAAATATTGCTTCCATATTGGAATATATCTGATTTTATAGCTTTCATATCGATCTGATCTCTTCCGATAAAAATAAAAATGTCATCATCCCATTGCGGGCGAATTTAATCTCTGCATAATGAACCTACAAGACTTTTTTTTCATACAAGATTGTCATTGTTCAGAAGCACAAGAACCTGACATTTTCTGCCCTATAAATAAATATCATGATTGCACTTTTAAGAAAATAGAATAAAAAAGTCCGCTTTAAGCGTTGTGACGTAGAGATTCTATATACAGTAAAACGGTATTTTTAGTTCCACGTTTATCAAAGACAATGAAGTTCTTTGCGTTTTTTCATTAGCTTATGGCAACTATGGTTCATTTCTTTTATTTTCTCTGCTTGGATAAATGATATTCTATGCAAGTCGTTCATACACAATGTATTTCTTGATCTTTCTTAAAGGAAATGGCAGCATGTTTATCCTGAAACCAACCAAAAAACGTATTCATATAAAAAAAAAACAACTGGTTCACTTTTAGATGTATCTATTCAATCTTCATGACAGACTAATGAAAATATTTTTTCAAACTTTAGCCTGACAAACCGACCGACGAACAGACTTGTTTATAGATTGTGTAGCCGCCTCTAAAATTACATGGCCCCATTTACGCTTCATGTGTAGTGTAAAACGTGCCATTTCAGACTTAAGTATAACAGACCGCATACACTCTAAGGCTTAAGCTTATGGAGTATTAAGAAATTGAAAGTCAGAAAACCTTACTTAATTCGTGTCTAACGACAATGGATCATACTCAATGCAAATCTAAAATCTTTAGATTTTTCTAATGGTTATGTCCCCTAAAATTCATTAGAATATTTTAATGGTTATGTCCCCTAAAATTCATTAGAATATTTTCATAGATTTTTCTAATGGTTATGTCGCCTAAAATTCATTAGAATATTTTCATAGATTTTTCTAATGGTTATGTCGCCTAAAATTCATTAGAATATTTTCACAGATTTTTCTAATGGTTATGTCCCCTAAAATTCATTAGAATATTTTAATGGTTATGTCCCCTAAAATTCATTAGAATATTTTAATGGTTATGTCGCCTAAAATTCATTAGAATATTTTCATAGATTTTTCTAATGGTTATGTCGCCTAAAATTCATTAGAATATTTTAATGGTTATGTCGCCTAAAATTCATTAGAATATTTTCATAGATTTTTCTAATGGTTATGTCGCCTAAAATTCATTAGAATATTTTAATGGTTATGTCGCCTAAAATTCATTAGAATATTTTCATAGATTTTTCTAATGGTTATGTCCCCTAAAATTCATTAGAATATTTTAATGGTTATGTCCCCTAAAATTCATTAGAATATTTTAATGGTTATGTCCCCTAAAATTCATTAGAATATTTTCATAGATTTTTCTAATGGTCATATCCCCTAAAATTCATTAGAATATTTTAATGGTTATGTCCCCTAAAATTCATTAGAATATTTTAATGGTTATGTCCCCTAAAATTCACTAGAATATTTTCATAGAAACTCAAATATTTATTAATTGATGTTAAATACCTATGTCAAAATTTTTTTTAATTTAGAAGAATTGGAATGTTTATGAATGGCTTCCATCCCATCTTAGATCCCTTTCATAATGCTAAATCAAACTAAATATAGTCTACATTATTCATCCTTATTCCCAGCAGTTATGTCCCCAAATCCATAATAATTAGTTGCTTATTTTAAGAGTAAATTCTATGCATAAAAATATATAAACATACATACGTTACATAATACTTTATATAAATATATATGATTAAAGTAGAACAAAGATAAAATCCAAGAACACAGTAAAAGTAATGCGGCGACATGTATATATGCATCAATATTTCACCTAATAGAAATTTATTTAGGTATTTTCGCGGTTATCCTTTGTGTCCGAAGAACAGACTTCCGCATTTTTAACAACAAAAATAAAATAACGCCCCTAAATAATACTTATAACTTACCTCTTACTACACACAAAGTACACATCTACAATGCCTTTAGACGATACAATTCATCCCTCAGTATTAAGAATTTTTTAAACAAACATAAAAATACATGCATTACGTCTACAGCACAAGCAGATTTATACATCATACCATGTAGCGATTGTAACAACTTCTACTTCACTGAAATTTAACGCCCACTTCAGAAAAGAATCTATAAACATAACAGAGCCGTAATATCTGGCTATATGAGAATGCTTTTGTTTCGCATTTGTTTGAATTTAATCATAAATTTAACTATAGTATGGCCACAGAAATAAAAAACCCATAAAATACACCAGTGATAAAATACATCAGTTATAATTACACATTTTAAAAATCTTACCAAGTCACGTCCCTATATATGGATCTAGCTAAACACTCATGCATTTACACATTCATGTGTTTTCTATCGGAATTTAAAATTTGTGGAAAGTTTAAAAATCTTGCTTAATGAACCAATAATGCAGACAATGCAAAATGAAAAATAAAACAATATGTTTGTTGTGGTAAATGGTCACATGAATAGAGACCTCGAACAATATTGATCACACTGTTGTATTTCATTTCCATTCAGTCAATTTCATTTAATAGAGACAAAAATAACAAACAATGAATTCTCTTAATTTGACTTTATTCAATCTGTAATTAATAATGAACATTCTATTTCAAACTGAATTCTGATGGACAACGATTGTCATAGGAATACAAGACTTCATATTTTTTTCCTGCAAAATTTAAAGAATGTTCAACAAATCCAAAATAATGTTCGATTTGTCGATTAGTTTCAAATAGACACTATTGGGTTATAAATAAATAAATAAAAATATTGTTGTCTTAATCTAAACAACAACTGATCCATCCTTAGAATATATTCTTTCAATATGTAAATTTAACAACGAAAATGCGATTTCAAACCGATGCTAACTGACCAACAAAACTGTGATTTCAAACTGACGCTAACTAACTAACAAAAATTATTTCAAACTGACGCTAACTGACCAATGAAAATGTGATTACAAACTGACGCTAACTGACCAACAAAAATGTGATTTCAAACTGACGCTAACTGACCAACGAAAATGTGATTTCAAACCGACGCTAACTGACCAGCGGAAATGTGATTTCAAACTGACGCAAACTGACCAAAAATGTGATTTCAAACTGACGCTAACTGACTAACGGAAATGCGATTTCAAAACTAACGCTAACAGGCCAACGAAAATGCGATTTCAAAATAAATGCCACTGATAAACGAAAATAAAGTTTCAAACTGACGCCAACATACCAACGAAAATGCGGTTTCAAAATTGGCGCAGACTGACCAACGGAAATGCGATTTCAAACTGACGCTTACAGATCAACGAATATCGTATTTCAAACTGAAGCATGGCAGACACTTGAAAATGCTATTTTGAATTTACAGCGTCAGACCAATGAAACTCTTCGTTCTGCTAAATTTGATGGCATAAATTACTTATATTTTATTATGTTAAGTCAAAACGTGTCGCTCTTGAAATAGAATAATATTAATTATTTCATTATTTGCGTTGAAAATCGAAACTTTCTCAGTATCTAATGTCTCTTCTCAAAACATTAAAAATTCAATATTACCCATTGGGTTAGTATTTATTATTATATATAATTAAGTATTTGGAAATTCCAACTTTTCTAATGCTTTGAAACAAACATACATGCCAACAAAATCACACAGATCAGCAGCATCCAGCAGTTACAATTGTCGTTGCTGCTTTCAAACATACACATTTATGAAACTCTTGCGATGTAATAAGAACCTATCTATCCTACTCTTTATTCTGTTCCCTTTTTCTCTTCCTATGTCTGTCTTATCTTTCCACCCTCTTCCTATCCCCCTCTTAATTATTTACATTATTCGACCCACTTCTCGCCATCTAAAAATTTCATGTACAAGTGAAAAATTTGTACGGTTACCAGCGACATAAGAGCATGAGAGTGTTAGTAATGTATCGATTTTAATCGACCCCCCCACACACTTTCTATTAGTGAATATGCAATAGAATTACCCCTAAAGAGATGAGAGAAAAAATAATATTAAAACATTACTCTAGGAAAGATTAAAAAAAGAATATAAAAATATTAATTTAGGTAAGATTAAAAAAGAATATAAAAACAGTAATTGAGGAATAATTAAAAAATAATACTAAACATTAATTAAGAAAAGATTAAAAAAGAATATAAAAACATTAATTCAGGAAATATTAAAAAAATAATATAAAAAGATAAATTTAGGAAAGATTAAAAAAGAATATTAAAATATTAATTTATGAAAGATTAAAAAAGAATATAAAAATATTAATTTGGGAAGGAATAAAAAAAGAATATTAAAACATAAATTTAGGAAAGATTAAAAAAATATAAAAATATTAATTTAGGAAAGACTAAAAAAGAATATTAAAGCATTCATTTAAGAAAGATTAAAAATGAATATTCAAAAATAAATTTAGGAAAGATTTAAAAAAGAATATAAAAACATTTATTTGGGAAAAATTAAAAGAAGAATATAAAAATCTTAATTAAGGAAAGATTAAAATATATTAAAACATTAATTTAGGAAGGATTAAAAAAAGAATATTAAAACAAACTTAGGAAAGATTAAAAAATAATATTCAAAAATTAATTTAGGAAAGATTTAAAAAATATATAAAAACATTTATTTAGGAAAGATTAAAAAAATAATACAAAATAATTAATTTAGGAAAGATAAAAGAAAACAAATATAAAAACATTAATTAAGGATAGATTAAAAAATAATATTCAAACATTAATTTAGGAAAGATTAACAAAGAATATTAAAACATTCATTTAGGAAAAGTTTGAAAAATAATAAAACATTAATTAAGGAAAGATTTAAAAAGAATATAAACAATAATGTAGGAAAAATTATAAAAATTATATAAAAACCTTTATTTGGGAAAAATTGAAAGAAGAATATAAAAATATTAATTCAGGAAAGATTTTTTAAAAAATATTAAAACATTAATTTATGAAAGATTAAAATAGGATATTAAAACATTTATTTGGGAAAGATTAAAAAAGAATATAAACACATTTATTTGGGAAAGATTAAAAAAAGAATATAAACACATTTATTTAGGAAAGATTAAAAAATAATATTATAACATTCATTTAGGAAAAGTTTACAGAATAATAAAACATTAATTAAGGAAAGATTAAAAAAGAATATTACAACATTCATTTAGAAAAGATTAAATAAGAATATAAACACATTTATTTGGGAAATATTTTTAAAATAATATAAAAACATTTATTTAGGAAAAGTTAAAAATATTAAAATATTAATTAAGGAAATATTAAAAACGAAAATTAATTCATTAATTTAGGAAAGATTATAAAAGAATATAAAAAGTAATTTAGGAAAAATTAAAAATAGAATATAAAAGTAAATTTAGGAAAGATTGAAAAAGAATATTAAAATATTTCTTTGGGAAAGATTAAAAAAAGAATGACAAAACATTAATTAAGGAAATATTAAAAAAAGAATATTAAAAAATTAATTCGGAAAAGATTAAAAAAGAATATAAAAAATTTTATTCAGGAGAGATTAAAAAAATATTAAAACATTAATCAAGGAAAGATTAAAAAAGAATATAAAAGCATTAATTCAGGAAATATTAAAAAAGACTATAAAAACATTAATTTAGGAAATATGAAAAAAGAATATGAAAACATTAATTCAAGAAAGATTAAAAAAGACTATTAAAACATTCATTTAAGAAAAATTAAAAAAGAATATAAAAACATTCATTCAGGAAAGATTAAAAAGATATAAAAACATTAATTCAGAAAAAATTAAAAAAGAATATTAAAACATTAATTAAGGAAACATTAGAAAAGAAAATTACAACATTAATTTAGGAAAGATTAAAAAAGAATATAAAAACATTAATTTAGGAAAGATTAAAAAAGAAAAAATAAATAAATTTAGAACAGATTAAAAATATAAAAACATTAATTCAGGAAAGATTATAAAAATATATAAAAACATTAATTCAGGAAAGATTATAAAATATATAAAAACATTAATTTAGGAGAGATTAAAAAAGAATATAAAAGAATAAATTAAGAAAGATTAAAAAATGAATATTAAAGAATTAAGTAAGGAAAGATTTAAAAAAATATCAAAAAATTAATTTAGGAAAGATTTAAA
This sequence comes from Euprymna scolopes, assembly GCF_053919585.1. Lineage (NCBI taxonomy): Eukaryota > Metazoa > Mollusca > Cephalopoda > Sepiida > Sepiolidae > Euprymna > Euprymna scolopes. The sequence continues at coordinate 91,761,466 of NC_136494.1, forward strand.
AAAAATAAATTTAGAAAAGATTTTAAAAAATATAAAAACATTAATTTAGGAGTGATTAAAAAAGAATATAAAAGAATAAATTTTGGAAAGATTAAAAAAAGAATATTAAAAAATAAGTTAGGGGAGATTAAAAAAGAATAATAAAACATTAATTTAGGAAAGGTTAAAAAAGAATATAAAAACATTAATTTAAGCAGATTAAAAATGAACATTAAAACATTCATTAAGGAAAGATTAAAAAAGGATATAAAAACATTAATTTGTAAAATATTAAAAAAGATTATAAAAACATATTAATATTAGATTAAAAAAGAATATAAAAACATTAATTCAGGAAAGATTAAAAAAGAATATAAAAGATAAATTAAGGAAAGATATGAAAAAGAATATTAAAATATTAATTAAGGAAAAATTAAAAAAGAATATATAGACATATATTTAGGAAAGATAAAAAAAGTAAATTAAAACAATCATTTATGAAAGATTAAAAAAGAATATAAAAACATTAATTTGTAATATATTAAAAAATATTATAAATCATTAATTCAGTAAAGACTAAAAAGAATATAAAAACATTAATTCAAGAAAGATTAAAAAATAATATAAAAAATAAATTAAGGAAAGATTATAAAAGAATGTAAAATATTAAAAAAGATTATAAAAACATTAATTCAGAAACGATTAAAAAAGAATATAAAAATAAATTTAGGAACGATTAAAAAAGAATATAAAACATTAATTTAGGAAAGATTAAAAAAGAATATGAAACATTAATTTAGGAAAGATTAAAAAAGAATATAAACACATTAATTCAGGAAAGATTAAAAGAGGATATAAAAACAGTAATTAAGGAAATATTAAAAAAGAATATAAAAAGTAATTAAGAAAAGATTAAAAAAGAATATAAAACTATTAACTAAACAAAGATTAAAAAAGTATATAAAAATAAATTTAGGAAATATTAAAAATGAATATAAAAAATAAATTTAGGAAAGATTAAAAAAGAATATAAAAACATTCATTCAGGAAAGATTTTAAAAAATCATTAAAACATTCATTTAGGAAAGATTAAAGAAGAATATGAAAACATTTAGTAAAGATAAAAAAGGATATAGAAACATTAATTCAGAAAAGATTAAAAAGAATATAAAAAAATTAAATTAGGAAAGATTAAAAAAAGAATATAACAATATTTATTTAGAAAAGATTAAAAAAGAATATAAAATCATTAATTAAGGAAAGATTAACAAAAAATATAAGATAATAAATTTAGGAGACATTAAAAAAGAATATAAAAACATGAATTCAGGAAAGAGTTAAAAAAGAATATAAAAACATTTATTTAGGAAAGATTTTCAAAAAATTTAAAAGCATAAATTTAGGAAAGATTTAAACAGAATATGGAAATAAATTTAGGAAAGATTAAAAAAGAATATAAAAACTACATTTTAGGAAAAATTAAAAAGAATATAAAAACATTCATTTATTAAAGATTACAAAAAGCATATAAAAACATGAAATCAGGAAAAGATTAAAAAAGAATATAAAAACATTAATACAGGAAAGATAAAAAAAAGAATATGAAAAAATAAATTTAAGAAAGTTTCAAAAAGAATATTAAAACATTAATTTATGAAAGATTAAAAAATATATAAAAACATTAAGTCAGGAAAGATTAAAAAAGAATATAAAAACACTAATTTAGGAAAGATTTAAAAATAATATAAAAAATAAATTTAGAAAAGATTAAAAAAAGAATATTAAAAAAATTATTTAGGAAAGATAAAAAAGAATAATAAAACATTAATTTAGGAAATATGAAAAAAATATAAAAACATTCATTGAGGAAAAATTAAAAAAAGAATATAAAAACATTCATTTAGGAAAAATTAAAAAAAGATTATACAAATATTAATTTAGTAAAGATTAAAAAATAATATAAAAAATAAATTTAGAAAAGAATAAAAAAAGAATATAAAAATATTAATTTAGCAAAGATTAAAAAAAGAATAATAAAACATTCATTTAGGAAACATGAAAAAAAGAATGCAAAAACATTCATGTAGGAAAAATTTAAAAAAGAATATAAAAACATTCATTTAGGAAATATGAAAAAAAGAATATAAAAACATTCATTTAGGAAAGATTAAAGCGAGATAATTCAAACAAGCAAACTACATATAGTTATTTGTGGATAATTATTTAAAATTGTACATTTGATAAAATATAAAACCAACTTTGAAATGTAGTGATTCATGTCCTTTTCTCTTCCCTACGACCTCATTATTGGACAAAAATGTGGCTAGTCTTTCGCTACTCCATTGTGAGTCTCATAGCAAGTGCTTGGTTGAGCTTTATTCTCTGGTCCACCCCATGTAATACATTTACAACAAAACTCGTCTACCTTGAATCACTGTCAATAATTCCCTTTTTTCCTCCCTAAACTAAAGGAAACTTCTATGAGCCAAGTTTCTTTCATAGAACTGTCCGTCTGCAGAACACAATACTGCAGAGCTGCTTCTCAGCTTACTAGATTCGTTTTCAATTCCAATGTAACGGAATTCTTGTTGGTCCACCCTTTTAAATTATCAAATTCTGCTTTTTCATCACCATCATTAGTAATCATCATGGTATCGTCTCATTATCCAAATTACACTCATTTAATCTTTATCCTTGAGTACCTTTGGGCTTTGATAAGTGGTGACTTAAAACTATTAGAAAGTATGCAGATCACCTAATGAATGTTATAAACTTCAAAAAGACAGAATTTGCTTTTTTGCTTTAATTTGTATGTAATTGTAATTTCGTTTTGTAGATAGCCAAATTAGGTTCTGGCATTTCCATTACCGTTTAACAAGAATTTATGCAAATGCTACTATTCCTGTTTCTCTCCATGCGCCAAAATCTTAAGAGACACATCATTACATCTGAACACGGTGTGGACATCAAAATAAGGAGTTTGAAAACAAATCTTTTCGTACATTTCTGAATACTACAGAACTGGAACTGTCTGCAAGGATTCATGGCACAGTAGTTAGAGTACTTGGAAAAATCAATTGTAAAAGTGATACTCTCCTGAAGGTTGAAAGATAAATCGTTAATGTGGGCGACCAAAAAATACAATTTAGAATTACTTAGAACCTCTATCCAGTAATGGCTGACGAAACAAGAGCATGCTACCCCTATGAAGTAAATAAAAGGGGTCCATTGGAAATTCCATCCAAATTCCCGAGTTCGACAGAAACAATCCTTAGTGCAACAAGAGATACATGAAGAAAGTCAGAAACGTTGTGAAAATGATACTCAAGATGAGAAGAGTAGTTCAAAGAATCTAAATACGAAATTCTTTCTTTCTTTTAATGCATCCAAAATTCTAACAAGTACAATCTCCTTGTATTATTTGAATTAATTGGATTTAGGTTTTCATCTTCAGTGTTACTTGCACAACGCCTTGGTCAATGTAAGCTTCGACCTTCTTCAGGTGTATAAGTCGCCATGTTTGATAAGGAAAAGTAAAAGGAGTTTAGCTCTACACTTTTGAGGTTTCGTATTTAGACTTAGGTGACAATTAATCTACAAAAAAGTCCAAATAATACAAACATCCCTAATCTCAAACATTTAGAACTGTAATACTACAAAAACCTGTTTAATCTCCTGCCATAATTATCTTGATTTTAATTTAAACAATATTAATTGTTTTTGTAATGCAAGAAAAAACTTGAAATTAAATTTCCTTTTTTTTTTATTTATTTAAATAAGATAATCAATTAATTATTTTATTCCCAGATTTGTTTCTACTGACAGATGAATCATGAGTTCTTAGATTATTATTTGCGCTAAGGTAAAATGAATCCATCTCTGATTATCAGTGACATTCCAAAGTCTTCCTTGGCAATTTCTTTAATGAGATCTCTAATTTATATTATTTATATAGGTCGTCCGGCGTTGCCCGGTCGTAAAATACGCATAAATATTATATTTTAATTAATGCAGTATTCTTATTAATTATAAACAAAAATACCATAGGTATTAAACCTACATTCCTTTTAAAAAAATGAAGTAAAAAAAAGAAATGGAAAGAAACTGAAACATGTGCATGCGAGTATTATGTTTTTTATTCAAACAGTTCACTTTTTGTAGGAAAAAAATATATTCGACCTTAGATCGAAACCAAAAAAAGTGAGTCAAGTACGATAACCATTACACCAGCTTGACATAATCTTTAAATAGTGCTTTCAAGCAAACTGATACTCGACATAAGGAAGCTGTCATATTTCACGACCGCGCATGCACAGTCGTGAAGCAGTTGAAAACAGATAAAAATCCTGTGGTCTCGCATGTACCAATTTTTAATTTGGACTCCTTAGCAGCCCTTTTTTTCGGATCAAAATGGATTAAAAAGATTTCCACATGTCTAAATAGTATATATACTAAATTTTAAGTTTGTAGATTAAAAATTTGTTTATGTAGGTTGAGAAGTATCCTCTCACACACACACATTCACTTTTATAGATATACTAGATAATTTCATCCAGCTATTTTATTTAGTTTGACATTCGCAAAGCAAAAAACAGATCCTTTAATTTGCCTGAAATTATCTAAAAAAAAAACTGTTCTTCCTTAGTTTAAGAGAAAAACATTAAAAATGAACATTTTATTAATTATGTTTATTTTACTCTAGTCACAAGAATAAAGAATAAACAAAATACTTTCTATGACACATTTGCTCTGTCTGGTTTCTCGTCACACATCAATCTTCAAGAATCTTATGTTTCTGCGTGCGACTTAATATTTCTATATAAAACTGAAGTTTGTGTGAAAGAAAGTTTAGAGAATCCACATAAAATCTAAAAGTATATCGTGTAAAATTTACCATCAAAGATAAATGGATTTTCCCCCAAATCTCCAAGCGTACTCCTATTTGGAGATATAAGTGCATAACCTCCTTTAAACTTCAACCATAACCTATTTTTATATATAAAAAATATATATATCAAGCATAAGATTTTCTGGATCAGACAATAGTAGTGATCTCGAATCTTTAAATACCCTCTTAACCTAAGTATTTTTCGTTATTTTCATGGCAGGTGCTCGTCTGAACTCCAATCTCTGGTCCCCCCTCGCCAATCTTTCACGAAAAACACCCGTCTAGCTGAATCCACTGTGAAAAATTTCCCCCACTCTATATCTGAGCCTAAATCAAAACGCGGATTCCATGAACAAAGCTTCTTTCTTAGAACTGCACGCCTGTGGAACTCTGTTCCGTCTGCCTGCTTCCCTCCGGACTACAACTTGGATGTCTTCAAGTCTAATGTTAACAAATTCCTAATGAACCGCCCCCTTAAGTAAACACTCCATCAAATCTCCACACTAACGTAATGTACTTACAAAACCCTTATCCCTGAGTGGCTTCCGGGCCTTGATAAGTGATGATCACTGTGTAAAAAAAAAAAAAAAAAGTACAACACCCTCCTTTTAAAACTTCAAATATATACTATTGTGATAAAATTTATATCATATGTATAAAATTCTCCAGGGAAGACAATGGAAGTGTTTCTGAAACTGTACATTACCCTTTATGTGTCGAACATTTACGTGTCCCCCAGACCTCTTAGTGGCCTGTAGGGATAGAAAGCCATTGAAACTTTAAACATGTAAATCTTATTTTAATCGAAAGTAATATGGTGATAAGCGCATAAAGAAAAACTATAATAATGAACCTCATTCGATCCTGAGCAACATGGGGTCTTCTTGCTAGTTATGCATACATACATATAATTACACATTTATATATATACATAGTTATGTACACACAAGTGTATATGCATGCATGTGTAGTAATCCAAATGTTCAAACAGAGGTAATTCTTATTCAATCCAGAATTCTATCCACTCTATCTGATAGTATTTATCTATAATTAGAACTTTATTCAATGTTTGAATCTAAATGAGCCACTGCGGTTGGGTCAGAAAATTTGGTTTCATTTCGTGACCATCTTAGATTTCGGCAAACCTAACTGCAATAATTACCTCCCATTATAGGGAGGTAGACAATAAGAGAGATAATTACATTGTCATGATGTCAAAACAATGACAGTTAATATCAAGGAAAACATTACAATGATCAATTCCTCCAGTTTGAGTTTATTGATAAAATTTTTTATTTCAGCCTCATGATTGAGAAAGAAAACATTTTGTTTTCAAAACATGACAGCCAAAAGAGAATGCTATTGCAATTGCAAAATTAACTTTGATTAACGAATAAAAATGCTACTTCAAACTTAGGCTCGCCAGACGAAAGAGAATGCTGTTTACAACTAAAGTGTGCCAGATATAAAGATGCAGTTTTTGAATAACTTCAAAACTCTTCAGTCAATCCAACTGAAACTTTCTACAAATATTCAGGTCAATTGTCAAACTAACTTACCATTTTTGTAAAGTATGACCGCGTACTATTTAAAATGTTAAGATTTATTTAGAAAAACTGGCATTGGTGCACTTTAACTGACCGAAAATACTTATTTGAGTTGAAAAAAAGGGAGACAATTTAAGTTTTAATGACTTTTCAAACCAAAGTTTTCTGGTAATTCAAAACAAGTTCTGTAAATTAACTAAATAACTCAACAGAAAACATTAATTACTAAAACATTCACTGAATTTATTTAATTTATTTTTTAAATTATTATACGAGCAAAAATATTTCGAAATAAATATTTTTTTTTATTTACATATAAAATGTAACATCCTATATTTCAAAATAATTAATTTAAAAATAAATTAATTTTAAAAAAATACAAACCAAATATAACAGTCAGGTTAGAATATTATGAAATGGATAGAATATACTAGCGGGGTTGGAGGGGGGTGGGCGCCCAACTTTGCCCGGTGGTAAAATACGCTTAATATATTTTTATTTGTCCAGATTTCGTATATATTAATATTATTATAGAGTCGTGATTTCAGAAATTAAAAAAAAAGTATTTGGGTGCCATCAGCTAGAATCGAAACCGAAAGTAAAACCGTAGCATTCAAAGCTGGTGACGTTACCACTCTACTACGTGACACGTAAATGAACTGATTAAAAATAAGCTAAATGTACAAAATATATAACGATTTTTCAATTTTGACCCCTTAAAAACTATTTTACCGGCTAAAGACCCATAAAAGAACGGTTCATAAAGCATCCAATCATTTGACGCCCCTAGCGCCGCTCTGTGACTTTTAGTTTTAGTAGAGATGGAGTTTGAAAATATGGTGACAGACAGACAGACAGTGAATTTTATAAATAAGATTATTTTTAATATAACTTTCTTTAAGAAAATATTATTTCGGTGTAAAATGCAACAATTCAAATTAGAATATTTTGAAATGTTTATAGTTTTTTTATAGGAAAGTTAAATTATTAATGTTTTTTTGTTTTTTTCAAAAAGATAAATTTATTTAATAAATATAAAAGTCTTAAGATTTGCAACAGTACCTACAGAATATTTTGATATGTAAGAATTTGTTTGTTTGTTTTTTTAACTTGTGTCATTACTTGGAATATCAATGTCTCTTTTTAATTTTGAACCAAGAACAGTTTCCTTAAGAAATAAAATTGATTTTAAAAAATTAGATTTTTTTTTAAACATGTGATTAATTATATTCAACGAATAGCGTATTCATAACGGATACAGTTCCTTGATCTACTTTCCTTACGAAACCTTTTCCGAAAATGAAATAAAAAATACTTCCGATTAGTTAAAGTCCAACAGAGCTGAAAACTTTAACATATCAGTCTGATACTAAAACGTTTTTCATAGAGATGTGATAACGCATTTTATGACCGATTTTTTTTTAATTCCAATCCAATAAACTCAAAGACTTTTAGAAGTAAAAACAAAAATGATCTCCGTTTACGAAAATAGAAAAAATATGCACACTTTGTAAACTTAAGTCTGAGAACAACAAAAAATTAAAGTATACATAATTTCCCATCTTATCTATTTTTATATTTTTGTTGGCTTTTTAAACGGATTAAAATGTGGAATATTTTAAATTACAAGGTTTTATTTATTAATTAAAGGTTTTATTTTTTTATCAATGCACCTCTTTTAATTATGACCAGACATAATCTCCTTACACACAAGTGTCCTGTTTATTTAAAACTACCTTAGACTGAAGTTACTGGTTATTCACCTCAATAAAGGCTCAGTGCCACATTGATGTAGAGGTCTTCTATCTGAGACATAATTGCAGGTATACTAAGTATTGAGTTGAGTAGCAAGATGTCTTTTTGCATTACATATTTGTTAGTCTTAGTTTCGAGTGACCTCGCCATGAGTTAATAGTAAGTCAGATGGTAGTAGTTAAGTGTGGACAAATGAATGGCAATAAAAGAAATGCTCTCTCTCTCTCTCTCTCTATATATATATATATATATATATATATATATATATATAGCCGCATATATTTGCTTTCATAGTATCTTCTTTGCTGTTCTGTAAAACCACCAAGTTCCTGCTTTCACGTTTGTTTGTTAAATCAGGAAAAAGTGTAAAAAACACTAATATAGCAAATGAAGTAATATATATAGGAAAAAAAAGAAAAAAAAAGAACGGAAATAGAACATTGGCTTGTTTTAGGTTAAAATGGTTGCAGGTTGTAGAGAGAGTCGCCATGTTTAGTAAGGTCTAGCGTGTTCGTTTATTTAAGAAGATGTGTAATCCCAAATAAACAATTTTTCAACTCGTAGCCAATGAGAATTGCAGGAACTGAATAAGGGAGAAATTATTATTTCTGTTAACGGGAAAAGGAAAGGTAATATTTTGTGCACGAGTTTATGAGCCAGTTACGAAGGTAGACAGGGCGGTATATGTATGATATGTCTATTAGTTCCCGTTGTAGACTGGTGCCGGTATGGGGACTTTTGATTTAAAGGGAAAAGTAGTAATTACTTCCTCTAAAGATGTTGGCGATCGTGATGATTTTCTCCTAAGATGTAATGTAGGATTTTTTTATAACGAATAAATGTGTATAAAACGCCGTTCTAAAGTTACATAAGATGGTGAATAATAGTTTAGACATAATAAAATTGTATGTGGCATCTGTTATTGCAAACCTACGGTAATGTTGTCCAGAAGGGAATTTCTGCAATCATTTTATTATGTAGTAGATAGATAGATTTAACACGGATTCCTATTTGCTCTTGTATGACAATTTAATTTGCTATTTTGCATCTGTTGATAATCAACGATTAACTCCTGATGAGTTTGTTAGTGAAAGGGTCCCCTAGAGTTTGTTTGTATATTATTTTCAAAGCGTTATATATATATATATATATATATATATATATATATATATATATATATATATATATATATATATATATATATATATTCTCCACTCTATAATATGTGTTCATCTATATAGTTTTTTTCACATCAAACAATGCCGCAACTCACAAACTATCATAGCTGCAGTCCTAGACTCGAGTTTTGCTGTCCTTTGGGTTCATCAGAAGAACATATCTAAACTCAAGACTCAAAACACAAGTAACTTGCATGCATGGCTAGTATCCTGCCACCTAAGACACCACACCAAATACAAGAAAGTTAAACTACTAACACAGATTAAGCAAACCATGGCAAAGTTCAACTGTGGAATATACTGAAGACTGTGGAATCCTGATTTCAGATAGTTTCTTAAACTTTACAGTTTGAGACGTTTTATTTCCTTATTCCTTATTTATTTCTTGTTGTTAATCTTCAATTGCGACTCATCTTGTATGAATATCGGTGCGAACTCTGACAAAGCATAATTTTTCCATAATTTTTGTCAGAAAAGTTACACTTAAGGATACAAACATATGTATATATTTTAGAAAATCAATGTTATAAAATATTTTCTTAAAGAATTAAAATCATTTCTTTTCTTTCTGAGACGTTTCAAAGAAGACTATTGTTTTTTGGGTTCTTTTTTCTCTTAACTTTGCTGGCGGTATTAACCTCAAGAGGTCAACTCTCTCATGGAGTGAGAAACGGATACATCCGATATTATTGATAGTTGTTGTCAATATGGAATCGATTTTTCTCTCCATGCAGGGGTTGGCGCCTTAAAAAATCAACAACTTTCTTTGAAGATGGAAAAAAATAAAGGAAAAAAGAGAAAAAAGATCTTAATTATTTAATAAACTATTTTAAAACATGATTTCTTTTTTTTAATATTCAAATTAACCTTAGAAAATGTTTTCAAAGATGTGACTAAACATATTATATATATATATATATATATATATATAATATGTTTAGTCACATATATATATATATATATATATATATATATGTGACTAAACATATTATATATATATATATATATATATAATATGTTTAGTCACATATATATATATATATATATATATATATATGTGACTAAACATATTATATATATATATATATATATATATATAATATGTTTAGTCACATATATATATATATATATATATATATATATAATATGTTTAGTCACATATATATATATATATATATATATATATATATATAATATGTTTAGTCACATATATATATATATATATATATATATAATATGTTTAGTCACATATATATATATATATATATATATATAATATGTTTAGTCACATATATATATATATATATATATATATATATAATATGTTTAGTCACATATATATATATATATATATATATAATATGTTTAGTCACATATATATATATATATATATATATATATATATATATATATATATATATATATATATATATATACGGGGGTCGTAACAAAAGTAAAACATCCTATCTTTTTTAGCACGAAAAGTTGAAGAGCTACAGAGACGGGAGTGGTACCATTAAAACGAGCAACTTTTTCTGCTTCAGAATTAAATTTTTCCACATAGTCACCATATTCTCAATGCACTTTTACCAGGAAATCAATTACGTATTTTTGGTTAGGGTATGCATCCATGAAAGAGGTTGCTTTCTTAGAATCTCACAACGTCAATATTTGCAACAGAGAGATGAAACTTTCAGATCATTAATACATATGTTCAGTCATCAGAACAATGCAATTTACAATCCCCTCTGATCCATTCAGCCGGAATAAAAATAGGAAGCATTACTTTTGGAATGCACCTCGTATATATATGTATATATGCTTGGGGAATGTTACGGAAGCTGTTGCCAATCCTTACATTTTTTATTACAAGGGAATCACCACTTATCAAGGCCCAGAGTCCACTCGAGGATAAGGGTTAAAGAGTGACAATGTTTCAAAAGGACAATATAGTAATCGTTAGAAGTTTAAATTTGGTAAATTGGATTATTTAAGGGGAACGGCTCATCAAGAACTTGTCTATGTTGGACTTGAAGACGGCCATATTGTAGTCAGTTGGAAAGCAGGTGAACGGAAGTGAGTTCCACAGGTGTGCAATTCTAAAAATGAAGCTTTGTTCATGGAATCTATGTTTAGGTTTAGGCACAGATAAAGAGTGGGAGAAATTATTGATACTGTTTTCAGCCAGACGAGTGTTTCTCGTGAATGTTTGGTGAAGGGAAACCATAGATTAGAGCTCAGACGAGCACTTATCATGAAAATAACGATAAAACAGAGACAGGCTTGCAACGTCTCTTCTGTGAGAAAGAGGTTGCAGGAAAAAGAAAAGGGCATCCCCACTAGGCTACGAAGTCTATTTGCAACTCTGTCAAGGCAGGATCAGTTCTTCCTAGCAGCTCCTGCCCAGATGTGACAGTAATACTCCATCCTTGGACGTACCTGGCTCTTATATAGATAGAGAATTGCATCAGCTGGATTGATAGAAGGAACCCATCATTTTTCCAGCAACGGATTTGATTTGCATGTTCCATTTTAGATCAGGAGTAAAGGTAAAGCCCAGAAGCTTGTCAAAACATGGAGCCTTCCCAAGACGAGAGCCATTCAGAATTGATGATATAAAGATAGGAGCTTGGTTTTAGATGCATTAAAAGTAACCAGACACTTTTTTTCCTCATTGTACCACATGCTCAACATCAGAGGAGAGAGAATCAGAGAGGACTTGGTCGTTTACAGCCTTTGATGTGCTGCCATAGATGGTAGTGTCGGCAGTGACAATGCCTACGAATGATCTAAGAATGTGTTTTGGAAGATCATTGATGTAGATCAGGAAGAGAGTTGGACCCAGGAGGGACCCCTGAGGGACTCCAACATTAATACTATGAGCTTCTGATTTCTGCCAACCAACCACTACTCTTATGACTATCAGACGGATAAAGTCAGCCCAGATAAAACGTTTACCGCCATCACCCTAGTAAGATGGAGGTATCCGTCTGATAGTCATAGTATTTTGTGTGATGTCGCAAATTTTCTGTTTCTATGTCTATCTTTGTGGCCATGTCACTAAGTAACATGGCCACAAAGATAGACATAGAAACAGAAAATTTGCGACATCACACAAAATACTGCCAACCAACTATACAGCTTTTTCATCTCCTTTTGTCATAAAAATCACTCATTAAAAATGAGGACTGGGATGCAAATAAGGAGAAGCAAGAGTAATGGGAGATGCTGATAACACATCCACAATGCATTGTCTACTCTCCATAAAAAAATAAAAAAGACAATATTAAGTAATGTACTTATCTTAAGTCAAATCGACGTGTTAAAGAGAAAGTATGGTGATAGGTTCCCCTCTCACTAATTGAAAATATATAGAATTTTCGAATCCATTTATGGTATATTTCAAATCAATTTGCTAGCTTTAATGAATACATGCATGGACGAGATAATCTGTTACTAAATAAAACAAGTAAAATAATAAATATATCAATTCGAGAGCTTTAATAAATATGAATAATAATTAGCATTTGCCTAGAATAAAACAGAATACATATAATAATTAAACAACTTATCTGTTAACAGCTTCGGTCTCAATGAAAAATATTAAAGATATTATTCATATGTAGATCTATTCATTTCAAGTGTTTTCAGGCTATGATTAGACTAGAGGAAAGGATCCCTTAATCCGTTCTTCATCAGAAACTTGCTATTGATGGGATTTTGGATGCTTTATGCACTCAACGTGGTTTAGTTATGTATAAGATGCTATTTTTTGCATCAACTCCATAACATTACCTGGTCCTGGATATGACCTTAAACTATATCCAGTGGTGAGGCCCCAACTTGCGGGCTTTGGGGAGTGTGGAGCAACCCTTTAATTGCCATTGCTCACAGGTCCACTCTGACCCGGAGTGGTAGTACCTGTTAGGGTCCCAACTATGGGTTAAACAGAAACCGACTTGAAAACAACAAATATATTCTATTAAAAAATTTTACTTCAAAATCTTTGGATTCGGCATTAAATAACCTGAAAAGGGTTGATATGCCGTAAAAAAAACAACCAACCATAACACTACCTGATATCTCAAACACTAGGCAATGTGGAGGAAGACCTCACTGGAATGTGTAGGAAATGATTTAATAGCATAGAACATGATTGATATCAACCGATTGGATTGGATCATATGAAGATCAAGCATGAGATGTCGCCTAATGTTGCCTAATCTAAAGTCCAGGATGCTCATAGCACCTGAAATACACAAACCGGATAATAATTATGATATGATATAAAAAAAATTAGAAAATATTTCATATTTTAAAAGTATTTTATTCAGCCAATATGGCATATATACCTTAAAATATTATTTGATGAAAAAATTCTTAAAGTTTCTTAATGAAATTATAAATAATAAAGACAAGATTGTTTTAATTCCTTAAAATCATCTAAAGTTTAGAAATTCCTTAAAAATACTGGATTCTGGTCATCACAATTTGCAAGCTGTAACCTCTTGCCTTATAAAGAGAAGAATTTGGTTCTAAAGATTTGAACAGAACTGGCCAATGTACACTGGATGCTTTTTTTGAACTGAAGTTGGATGACTATTGACGTGTCCGTTCACATTACGTTATGCATTCTATTGAGGTTTAAATATAAGCTACATTTAAACTCCTATGAAACAATTCATGTTCTACTCGTTCTGTTAAAGACACAGAAGAATGTTATGGAAAGTAAAGGTCTGAATGTGAATGCTACCACAACCAAAGAGATGATCAGTGTTGGAAAGTCTCTAGAAAGAGAAAAATTCCTTCGCTCGGTTTGTTGACAGAAAGTCAGGTGGTACTTGTGTAAATATTGGATTCACAAGAAATGCAGTGGAGTTATAGGTTGACTGAGAGGTGATGACCAATTTGTATGCAAGATGTGTAAGACAATGAAGAGATGCTAATCCTGATGTGGAGAAAGTACATTTGTATGACGAAGCTGTTAACGTTGTTCAGAAGTTTTGTTATCTTCAAGATACCATTAGAGCACAGTGTGGAGCAGGTAACAGCATGATTGCAAGAGAGGATGGAGTTAGTTCAGGAAACTTTCATCATCTGTACAGAGTATGATAAAGTACGGGAGTGAACTCTGGCCAATAAAGGTAAAGAGCATGCGTTGCATGACGAGAAATGATGTAAGAATGATATGACGGATATGTAACGAGAGACTTAACACGTGCTTAGTTTTGATGACATCATAGGAAGAATAAAGTCAACAAGTATAGGGAGATGTGTGCAGAATAATAGACTTCGATGATCAAGGTGAAAGAATGTGGGAGAGTTCTTCAATGTAAAAACAGCTAAAGAAGCGAATTCAGTTAACAGGAAAGAGCCAAGAAAAACATGCGAGGTAAAAAAGAAATAAAGACTTGACCAGAGATAAATTAGCTTGAAAGTTAATTTCTAAAAGTCGTCTGACATAAAACAAACGTGAACTGATGATAATGATGATGATGAAAATGATAGTGGTGGATGTTCCGCTGAGATCGTATTTTATTTTGTTAGATAAAGAGACGTTCCGTGTCGTTCTTATTTTATCAAACACAGTATGAAGTTGGTTTTGTTTCTGCGTTGATTGATTCAATCAACGAAAAAAATGGTAGATACTTGAGGCAGAGTGCAAAGGAATTGTCTTTTGCTAAAATTTTCTACAACAACCAAGTTACTAATTAAAAGAAAGAGAAGAAAATGTTTGAGAAATCCTACATATGAGTTTTGTTCAAAGATTTACTTAAGAAAATTAGTGATTTATTTTTATTAGACTTTTTTTCTTTTTTTTTTTTCTAAATCTGATGTAAAATCACATTTTGGATTGTTCGCTTGTTGATTATTTAGCCATAAAAAAATGGATTGTTTCTTTCCTTTTTTTTGTTATTTCTCTTGTTCTCTTCCCCAGGAAATGATTATTTCAATCTGTTTAGAGAAAATTGTAAACTACTGTTATTTAATGAGGTTTACAAAGTTTACAATCAAACTTAAATCACACTTTTTTTTTCATAGTAAAAGAATAAAAACACACTCACTCACACGTACACTACATGCAGTTTTGCTTTTATACACGCTTGAAAGATTTTCGTTTGTATTCTTGAAAAAATAAAGATAAAGTTTGAAACATTGTTAATGGAAGTTGGTCTAAGAAAATCAGTCTTAGTGATTTGGCTAAAACTAGACAGAGTTCAATCGTCTACTTGTCAAGCTTAAGACTCCGAGGAATGTTATGGAAAGTAAAGGTCTGAAAATGAATGCTATCAAGACCAAAGTGATGATCAGTGTTGGAAAGTCCTCAGAAAGAAGAAAATTTCCCTTCTCAGTTTGTAGAAATAGGGTCATGTGGTACTTGTAAGTATTAGATCTACAGAAGAAATGCAGTGGAATTACTTTTAGAACATACACAGAGACCAGTTTTCACATCATTTTGGTCTCAGAATCCTACATCTTATCTCACAGACAATATGCAACTTTGACATCTAAACATTGAACTGCAAAATCATATCACTCACGGTAACAAATAAAATATTTCCAACCTCTGAACCCTGGGGTTAACTCAAGTTTGCTGTGAGGATGATTTCAGTAGTATTTTTTTTTAATGAAAATTGATCCAGATAAGGCATGAAGCCACTTGCTGTAAAGAGCTAAAAATACTACTTCGAGGTAAAAAAAAACTAGCCAACTATAAGACAGTAATTCTTCCCTCTTTGTCAGAAACATGGAATGCGAGAATTAAAGGATAAAATAAAGTAAGCGAGAGTTATGGGGTTGCAAAAAATACATGCCAGCTTCACTTTTATTCTTGCAAATTCTGGAGGTGTGTTTAGTTTTACTTTTTTTCACTTAACATGTTTGCAAAACTATATAAAGTTCGCCTTTCACAGTAAACTTCTTTTCCTCATGAAGTTATTAAATATTTGCTGAATATTTCATTAAAATTGGATAATTTTGATCTTTCATTTGTAATTTAAAACGAATTAACACATATTCTTGCATTACTATTTTTCACAACGCTTCAGGCCGGTGTAAATCCCAATCTTCTTGTGATGCGTGTTTTTAAACTTGGGAATCCTTTATGGTAAACTCTTGAACCTGAACAGAATTTAAAACTGAATCCTTTACTTAAGCCAGGGATAGTATTTTTTATCATTTTCATGTTCGACTAATAGGTTCCAAATTCTAAGCAATGCATAGTTACATTGGCCAAAATCTTGTGAAAATAACAACCAATAGTCTAAATGATCCAAATAATGCAAAACTATTATCCTCATCTCAAAGTTTTGAAAAACTTATATTCTTTTCAGAGAGTTGTTCCTATTTTACTTACCTCCCCACGAGAGCAAAGTTAGATTCAAGGTTTTTAATGCAAGGAAAACCCAGCTTCCCTCAAAAGGGGCACTCTATATTGGAACAAAAATTAAAAAAAAGATGACTCAGTCTAGATGGACTTCTCCTTTACTGACCGAAGACAGAATAGACTGATTGTCACATTAGAACAGATACTGTACTTTGTTTTAGATAGAAGGCCAAGAGTTGTTTCTTAGGGGAAACCATATCGTAGTGTCACAAATCCTTAATATTTGTGGTCAAGGGTATGCCCTTAAAAACGTCTAATGGTGATGCTTTATTTGGAGGCTATGGGGAACATGAAGCTGCTCTTAGTTACCATTACTCTCGGGCCTACTTTGGCCCGACATAGTAATACTTGTTAGGCCATCATGTGCTACCAGATCAGGCTGTCTAGAGATATTGGCTTCCTGACCTAAAATGCAACAAACATTGGTGTCATTTATTTTTCCTTTTCAAAACTCAATCATGTTCAGCAACGAAAAAAAAAAAAAACAAGATGAAAGCAACAATTTTTTTCTATAAAACAATCAAACCAAACGTTACGAATAAACATTTGAAGATCTAAAGAACTTGAAGGCTAAAATTTTTTGAAATAACTAGATTCAGTATTAACCCCCTTCCCCCAAATAGTTGATATGAAGTTAAACAAAAAATAATCAACCAACCAACTTTTTGTACTGGCATCATATATGTCCAATCCTAAAAATATCTTGTACATTTCTATTCTAGCAAGTCTAATAAATATGATATCGAATCATGCTCCAATAATTCATCACGACTTTATTGAGCATTATCTTTACCTTATTGGTTATCATGGTTACCATACTGTAGAATAGGCAAAGGGACCAAGGTTCAATCCTCGGAAGAGTCATAACCAAAGTTAAAATTTGAGTTTGATATTCTTTTGCTAAACACTTATCATAAGGTGAAGATCCAGAGATAAAGAAATGGCGCTATCTCCCTACATCTGTCTATTAGACAATGAAAAGGAAATCTACAGATCGCTTATATCTACGTAAACCACATTAGATAATTATTTCATTTTGAAATATTTATTTGCACAAAATATAGAATTACATTATGAACAAATTAGGCAAATGGCCATTCAAAAATGTAGGGATAATGAGTGTCGTTCGTCATCCTTGGTCTCAAATACTTAACATTTTCTATCCTGCTCTTAACTAGAAATATCTCAATCACCACAATACCACATTCACTCCAGAGAATGTTCTACTTAAGATAAACCCAAATTCGAAAAAGTTTCATTGAATTATTTACAGTAATAACATTTATTGCTTCATTTTGATCCATGTGTTCATATTCTATGAATGTTTGTGTTGCTTTGATTAGTGAATAGAACTCCACTATGAGAACGGTTCACTCATTCATCAGCCATGATAACTGCTGATATAACAATCCCAACTGAGTTGATCCCTTTCAATTCAAAAACGATATCAACAAGATTTCTGCAATATAACTTCTTTATGCTAAAAGATCACTGGTTATCAAGGCCCAGAGGCCACTCTAGGATAAAAGTTAACAAGATAGAGGATGAATCACGTCATAAAAAAATTAGAAACGATGGATGGAATAGGCAGAATTTGATTATTTAAAAGAACAAGAACAACTTAACAAACATTTATAAACATTGAACTTGAAAATAATCATGTCGTAGTCAGCTAGTAAGGAGTCTTGTGGTATTGTGTTGCACAAGCAGGAATTCTAGAAAAGAAACTTTGTTGGTTGAGGTCTAATTTAGTTTTAAGCACACAGAGTGAAAGGAAATTTCTTTACTATAGTTGGAACCTAAGTAAATGATTTTTCCACATATATATATATATATATATATATATATATATATATATATATATATGGGAAAGATATGCTTATTCAATAATATTTCACTCCTTATTTATACCAATCTGTTAATTTATGAAGCTCGATGTGTGTTGAATATAACTACTGAGCATATACAAATAAATGACAAAATGTCTCTATTCTAAATTTTAACATTCATGACAGCACCTGTTTCATTGTGCAGAAAAAATAGTATAATTATTATGTCAATTTGGGAATATTTTCTGCCCTGACTCATTAGCTTTGAATATTTTACTGGAACTAGGGATTAATGATAGAGCAGAGAAAGACTAGCAACGTTAATTGATAATTAGATGAAAGATCAACAGTAAGACACTTCCTATCTTGACAAAGTTCAAAACCAGCTTTGAAACCTAGTAAAGGACGCCTTTTTCGCCCCCCCCCCCTACAACTTTTTTCCACAGAAGAGATGTTGCGAACCTGGCTTTGCTCTATCGTTTCTTTAATGGCTAGTGCTCGGCTGAGCTTCAGTCTATGCCCCCCCCAACTTTCACAAAGAGCACTTACAGCCTTCTTGGCATTCGGGCCAAAATCCAAGTGTAGTATCTTTTCTGATACTACACTTCAATTTTTTGTTCTCAGTTAGTGGAGTAGAAATCCTTCATGACTGAGACAATTTTTAATTTAATTTTTGTTGCGTTTTTTTCACATTAAAAAACGACCTTAGTGTCTAACTGTGCCCTCGTGAGGAGTCAAAGTAAATAGGAACAATTTCCCGCACTCTCTGTCTGTGACTGAATTTAAATGCAAAGTCCATGAACATAGCTATTTTCCTAGAACTGCCTGTCTATGGAACTGTCCTGCGGGCCTGCTTCCCAACTAACTACAACATGGTTATCTTCAAGTCCAACGTAAACTAGTTCTTGTTGAACCGTCCACTTAAACAATTAAATTCTACCCAATTTCCACCACTAATTATCACTATGTGCACTCATTAACCCTTATCCTCGTGGCCTTTGGGCCTTGATAAGTGGTGACTCCTTTGTAAAATAATGTGTAGGATAATGTGTAGGACTAGATGTCACCGAATTCCAACAATTGCTATTACTGTAAATACCTCGGTCTCATTCTAGTTAGTTTTTCAACAATCAAACTATCTCTTCTTTCGATCCATCTCAACTAGTGTGTACATGTTTGAGTAGACCACTTGTAAATCAGTTCCAAAATTATAACAAGAAAAGCAGCCAATAATTATCTGCATTTCTCAACTTAACATTAGTTTGGCATAAATGGGCATCTCAAGTGTCTTCTTGTAGTCTTTTCCAAACTAAAAATGATGCCAGGTTCTCAGTTGTCAGAATATTGTCTGCATTTCTTTGCTGTGATTTACTGACAAAGATTATTCACACATTTCACTGCTATAAGAAGAACAATGGTTTTTTTATTATCTCAAACATACAAGCTTTCACTCAAATTAATCACTTGTTTTTAAAGGGAGATAAGCTGAAACAAAGTAAATTCTCACCCATAAGCATTTAACCAATATCTGTATTTGTACCCACTGTAATAAAGAGAAACAATATTCAGTTTCTGAATTTTTGAGATGAAAGTTGCAGGTTCAATCCTCAGTGAGAGTAACCAACAAATTAAATTGTGAATTACTTACGACTTCTATCAATCAGGGCTGATGGAACGAAATCATGCTATCCCCGTGAAGTAAATAAAGTGTTCCATTGAAAATTCTGTGAAGATTCCTGAGTTTGAGAGAAAGATTCCCAAGTCTGACAAAATACATCTGATGAAGATCAGAGGTTACATCGACCAAAACGTTATGAAAATGTCACTCAAGATGAGAACAGTAGTCTGAAGAATCCAAATAATACGAAACATATTCAGGCTTATTTGTCAACATCTGCAGTGGATATACATAAAATCAAATGAAAATCGATCATATTGTCCACAACGTTCATAACGACTTATGTGCCCAAGTTTTACTAAATGTTCATGAATAGCGGATTTTAATGTGTTAAGCTTTTACGCTAGTTCTTCTGTTGGGTAATATGGGTTATTTTCAATTAATATCTTGATTTGCTCGTCATCTGTAGAAGGCGATCTGTTTGAGCGTTCTTCATCATTAAGGCTAAAATTTTCAGCTCTAAACTTTGCAAACAACTTCCGTACATTTCTGTCAGCTAAAAGCTCTTCAGTGTATGCTTCAAGTAACATTTTTTTTTAACAGTTTTATCTCCATAAAATAGGAAAAAAGAATCAATTAATGACTATCGAAGGTACCCGGTGTTGCCCGGGAGTAGCGAGTAAAAAATAGAATAAAAAATACAGTTAAACAAAAAAAAAAAGTTGTGGCAGGTGGGCTCAAATCCAGAACGCGAAGTAGAAAAAAAAAAGGGTGACGTCTTAACCGATGTCTCCATGGCGCAATCAGAAGTCACAAACGTCGAAATTAAGCATTGAAAAGAGAATGAAGATTTGCAAAAATGATGTCGCAAAAACCGACCCCTCCGTGTAAAAAACTGGCCAGTTGAGGGTGAAGGAATTAATTTTTTGGGACAATTTATCGATAGTCGTCGTCCAAAAGATTGAGGTTGAAAACGAATCAAGTGCCTACAAACGGTTTTGTAATTTGTTCTTAGTAATATTACCATTTTTCTTACCACGAAAATTATTTAATAGAAAATTTGTAGTGCTCAAGGAAAGTATTATCATTTTTTCAATATTCTTGTCCTCCTTGCTAGGGTTCAGTAGGTAAAAACATGAGTGAATTGCTGTTGCCTGGAAATAGTGATTCATTTCAGGAACTTCAAAGTCTTGTTAGGCGTTAGCACTAACTACTGTGATGTCAGTAGAAAACAAAACTCAATGCAAAGGGCTTATTTTTACGAAGACCACGATACTGCAGATATCTTTTTTTGTTGTTTGTGAGGCATTTCTGACTTCATAAGAATAAAAAAAGCATCAAGTGCTTAGAATCGATTTTATAATCCTCTACTTCAAAAGGGGGCTACAGAATTAACACAAGTTAAACCATTTTTAAGCTTCTTTCTCAAGAGATAGCTTGAAGTATAAAAAATATTATTACATTACTCGGAACAGGGGGTCCTCCTCCTAAAAAAAAACTATGATCAAAAGAGGTAAATAGGATTTGTTTTTGTCCAGATATTCTAAGCATTGAAACCTTCTCTACAGTGATGTTATGGAATCCTGTGGGATTTAAGTAGATCAACTAGTATCAATACTTTCAGCTGCGCTTACAAAATGTCATTTTATTTGAACCTGCTTATGATTGAACAGAATCACCTTATGTAATTATTTTTGGTACTGTTTTATATTTCTTAATATCGATTGTTATCGGTTCTCACTTTAATTCTAATTTCTGTAAGTCCAATTTGCAGAGTTTTTTCAGAACTGTCCCTAGTATTCTTTGCTTCATGTTCCATGTAATCCCGTAAGAAAATTAATATAAGTTCTCTTCAACAACACCACCAACACGACCAGCAACAAATCTAATCTCCAATATTCTCTCTTAGCTTTAAAAAATTAAACTGACTGTTTTCCTCAATTCGTTCTTCTCATGTGCAAATGAATATTACCTATTAAAAAATCTGACTGCAAACACAAGTCCTTCCTTAGACTGAAAATTGGGTGCCCACCGTGCGAAACTTAACCCTTCCTTTTCTTCGCCATTGTTACAGTAGATAACATTTAATTCTCCTTTGTATTTTAAGCTCGTCTGAGCTCCGATCTATGATCACGCATTGCCAAACATTCATGAAAAACACTAGACTAGCTATAACCACTATTAACAATTTCTATCATTCTCTATCTGTGCCTAAATCTAAATGGATATTCCATGAACAAAGCTTCTTTCCTAGTACTTGCCGGTGGGACACTGTACCACTTTCTGGCCGATTACAATATGGTAGCCTTCAAGTTCAATGTAAACAAGTTCCTGTTAAGCCCTCTCCTTAAATAATCCAAATTTTACCCAATCTACACCATTAATGATTACTACATTCATCCTTATCCTCGAGTGGCTTTCGAGCTTTGCTAAGTAGCGACTCCTTAGAAAATAAACAAAATTAATAAAAAGCAATTGCTATATTTGATAGCAAAGCACAGAGTTAGCAAATTGCAATAATTTGTAAATAGTTAAAAGCAAATAAAACATATCACATTCCATATTCCTTTCGGTTCTCTGACAAGTTCTACATATTTGCTTTATGTATCTGCCTCTTTGGTTTTCATCCTGTGAACTGGGATGGCAACATATAAGATTTGTCAAATATTTGCCTTTTATTGACTATTATCATGCCTGGTCTCTTAGCTTAGATAAATTTGTCTATTTCTTATTATCATAATCTAAAAGTATTGCTGCTATCATTAATATGGCTCTTAACATACCGGTTGGTCCACTCTTTCTTTTCCCTGCCGGGTGACTTACCCACCTTTCTCATACATCAAGCCTACAACATAAATGTTCAGTAGACATTGTCGTCTTATTGACGTTTTGGTATCGAATATGAATGTAATGTGATTTGCTTGAATAAATTCCAATACTTCGACCAAATGATCCATCTTGTTCATTTTAATATGACATCTTAGATTAACAAGTCCAGGGTTACGTAACCAGAGTAATTAATCCAGTTGCACAGAATAATACTGCTCTAATAAGATATCAGCTTATTTACAATTGCAGAATAAAAAAAACTTATCAACCCCAAACAAGGTATATTGTCACTGATACATAAGGGAAACCAGATTTATAAAGGACAATCTAAATGAAAAGGTGAGCACCAAGATATTTGTTCACATTAGATTTAAATTCCTGCATGCTGGTACGATTGGGGGAAACAATGAGCAGGAAGAGAATTCCGAAATAAAGCGATCCAATGGAAAAAAATATCAAAATAGAACATTTTTATTCTAGCATGCGGGAACTACTACAGTAAAGGAGTAGGGTGTTTTTTTACTAGTCGAGTGAACTGGAGGTATTTTCATTGAGGAGGTACAGCTTGTGTTACCAGTTGTCAAGCTGAATCTAAGTCACTTTCATTTTCATCTTAAACTGAAGATCTTATCAATCTGAACACTTTTCTGATAAAATATCTAATTTTCCGAATTTCTTGATTACCGATTCTTAAATCTATTTTCAGACAGGTCTTCTGGATTAATATAAGAAATCTTTTAAAAAGGAGTTAAAGAAAGGCGTATGATTTTATTGCATATCAAAAAAGAAAAGTACACGAAACGTATAAGAAAACGAATCGTATATTCTCTTCTGAGAGCTTCGCCCCATGATTGAGAAAAGAAATTTTACCCAAGGGATGGTGGTTATGATCCCAGGGGAGTATGTGGATTCTAAAGTATTTATTGGGTGACGGTGGCTAAGTGCTTAATAACATGGCTTGAAATCTGGATGTACTAAGTTTGAATCTCTATGATTCTATATATGATTCGAATTTCTATGATTTACTTAATTAATATAATTGCTATGCATATTATATGGATACAATAAATTAGAATCATGAGTATATACTAATTAATGAATATTGTTACTTTAGATATGAAAATAAATCTAATTGTGTGCAAGTTGCTTCTAATGAAGGTGATTAAAATGAACTCATGAACAAAAACAATGATAAATCTTTACTGGAAAGAGGCAAGTTTGATAAGATGTCTGATTTTTGGAACATTTGAAAACTTGCAAATCAGATATCAGCATTTATTAAATTTGGTATGAAAATAAACTGGCAAAATATAGGGGATGTACTGACTAGAAAGTTGAAATGAGTTTCTTGTTTTTTTGTGTTGAAAATCAGCCTCCAATACCCTGGTTTTTGCTTGAGTTTGAATTGTTGATTATCTATAGGAATCCAAGATTGAAGAAGAATGTTGTCAGGGAAATATATTTTACCTTCATTGACATCTGCAATTATGGTCAACAATATCGGATTGATTTCATTATCTGTTTTTTTTTTGTTTTGTTTTGTTTTTTTGTACATTTAGACCATGTACTGTTCTTCTTCAAATGTCAAACAAACAACAACAAAAAAGTGACATTTACCTCGGTGAGTTGAACTTCCGACACAACCATGCACCCCCACCTCACACGCCTTTCAGAAACGTCAAAACACAGAGTAATAATTTATAAACGAAAGCTGATTATCGGTGTGAAATAAAAGCAATATATTTTTTGTAGATCAGCTGTGTTGTAATTTTTATTTTGTATATTTTTGTATCAGCAACAAAAGTAGATGTTAACATTTATATAGACTCGACAAACGCATTTTGAACAACCTACCACAGCGAATACGTAACAAGATAATGACATTAGGTGTTTGCGATTCTTGTGGGGAAGTGTTGATGTTGCCCTAGATACAGCACGTGCTATTTCCAAATGGTCACCGATCTGGTACTGATCAGACTCAACGTTGCTTAACTTTGGTAAACTAATGAGAACCAGTGTCAACAGGATCATGGTTCTTAAAAGTGTATTGTATCAAGGCCTATGCTTATTGAATCTTCTTTTTACGTACATATTTTTCTTTCACATGACGGTAACTACAAAAAAGTAGGTGGAAACCGTTTAAGACTAGATTTACCCACCCTCCTTGCACATAAACCTTTAGAGTTTATGAATACTGGTACATGTTTTGCATGTCTTTCATATGTTTCAAGACTAAGGCTTTTTTTTATCACCCGAAAATAGTTGCATCATTCTACCGCTCCAGAAAGTATCTCACTCCTGACGCAATCCTATATCCGTATAAGAGTCAAATACACCTTAAAATCTTGCCCTGACAAAGTTCAAAACCGGCTATGAAACTTAGTCGGTGATGCTCTTTTTTATTCCCTGCAACCTCTTTCCCACAGAGGAGACATTGCGAACCTTTCTCTTTTCTATCGTTATTTTCATGGCAAGTGCTCGTTTGAGCTTCAATCTATGTCCCCACCTTTTGCCAAACTTTCACAAAAAAGCACTTGTTTAGCTACAACGATTATCAACAGTTTCCCTCACTATAATATCTCTGCCTAAATCTAAATAATTCCATGAACAAAGCTTTTTTCACAGAATTGCCTGCCTGTGGAACTCTGTTTCACAGGCTTGCTTTCCAGCTGAGTACATATGGTCATCTTCAAGTCCAATGTAAACAAGTTCTTGTTGAATCGCCCCACCCCCTTAAATAATCCATTTCTACCACTAGCTATTTATATGTTGTTATCCTTGTGACTACCGAACGCTCATTAACCTTTATTCTTGAGTATCTTTCAGACCTTGATAAGTGACTCCTTTCTAAAAAAAAAATCAACTTCATGCAAGATACTAATCCGTCGCGCTCTATAAAACTGGGCTTCAGACTCAAAAAGGGGGTTGTTTTATTTTATTCACAAACACATAAATAGAAATGAAAATTGTTGATGTAAATACTTTTTTTTGTTTCTTAATTGTTCTAATGCCTAAACAAAATGGAACTAAAAGCTAAACATATTTTTATAAGTAGATTTATTTAGCCTCACAAATAATACACTGAAATATGCGACACCTGTCGCAGACTCTCAGTAAATAGCAGGCATAATGAAGACGTGCCAAGATGCGTAGGAGGACCACAAATCACAGGATTTGTCTCGATAAAAATAAAAGCAACAATGTTGTTGCTTTGATGATGAAACCGGAAAGGATGTGGCAAGCACGTGATCACTTCCATAGTCTCCTCCCAGAAAAAGTGCGGGAAAGATGCGACGTTACTGATTTACAACTTTTACATGATGACTAAATCAACCAATCGTTAACCACTCATTATTACATGATCTGTGACTCCATACTAAAAAAAAAGAAGCGACATCAACATACTTTATTACATTTAAGAATTTTGTTGTACATCTAACGTTTTTATGCATTTTTAATCAAAACTGACAGTCTAACAAAAAAATAAAGGAGGAAATGATGCTAAACGATGTTCATTATAACTTCATTTGCTCATATCCTTCATCATTTTATGTTTCATATATCATACAAGTAAAATCTCTAGTCGACATAATGCAGTTAAAACACTGACTCATCGTAACACTATGTTATTATGTAGCTTTAGTTGTGCATGTGGTTCAGCTCTTGAATTCGTTTTATTAATAAAGTTCATGCTGCGTAGAAATGTTTAATTTGACGTAATTTAAAAATAAAATCTAACAAATTTGTTGTTGTTGCTGTTGTTAAAAGCTTATGTATGTGTACATTATGCAGATGTTTAAACTATTTAAATTTTATACTAGCAAGAATATCCGGCTTTGCTCGGGATTGAATGAAGAACTCTACATCGTTTTGCTTGTATTACTTTTTCATATACTTTGCATTTTATGATATTCAATTGTTTCGAGGGGGGTCCTACAATGTACTCAGCAATGATTAGGAAGATGATGTGAACGAAATGTGACTAATTTAAATTGCCGTGAAATTATACTTGTAAGCCCCTTAAGGCGCATCCGGCGTTTCCTGCAATAAATTAAAATCCTTGTGCATTTCTGTTCCACAATCTAACCCACTGATGAACATTTCTAACGTTATTCTTTCTATAACTTGCAAGTTATAAATAAATAATAAAGTTAATAGACCAGTTTATATTTTTATGAGTTTATAACGTGAACACCTCATCCACTGGCAATGGAAATGTTGTGTCATTTTTACCAAAATTAAATATTTGTCTAAGTTTTCTGAGTTACATAGTTTCAGAATATATATGATTATTGGAGTCTAGCTGCAAAATTCTCTCTGGGATATGGGAGAAAGTAAAATGATATTAACTGAAATCTCGGTAAATTTATAATCTTTGAACCCATCACAGCACATCAGGCAATCAATGGCACTCTTATTCCACGCACTAGACCCTTTATTTATGTTTCTATTTTTTTTTTTAATTTCTATAATTTTTAAACTATAAATAAAATGAAATAAAGTAAGACGTCGTTTTTCCTTTTTATGGAAGGCAAGTGCAGTAAGTTGATCAAAATTAAATATCTTTATCCAAGTACTTGGGGTAATTTAGTTTCAGGATATATTATATATGGTTCTGGAGATTTTATCGAAACATATCTAGATGAGCTCGTGAGCAGACAAAAATTTTATATTTATGTATATGTGGATATATTTAACCTTGCACGAATGGAATGAATGATTAGGATGATATGTTGCTATGCAATGTCATTGTGGTTTGATTATATATATATATTATCGTCATTTTTTAAGTATTGTTTTTTCTTTTTGTTTCATTATTTTCATATATTTTGTAAAATGAATATTTGAATGAAAAACAAATTTGGTGTTGTCTGTTTTGTGAGTGAGTTTTGTTTGGCTGCCCATTTTTCATCGCTTTTTTTCTTTTCTATTATTTAGAAATTCCTCAAAACCCCATAGTCAATGCCATCTCTTGAATGTCATAAGATACCACCATAACCCATCATTCTTTTTCACTCATCCATTTTTATTTTCAAATGTTTTTTCTTCAAGCTTTGTTTTTCATTTCTTTTTTTTTTTTTAAGTAACAATTTCTATATTTATTTTATTATTCCTAGTTCCAGCCACCATTTAGATCATTTTTTTTTTTTTTTTTTTTACTTCTTCCTGAAATTCATTTCTTCCTTCCCTATTTTCACTTAGACAACAGAGCTGCATTTTGGGTTGAAAAACCGTTTTGCAAAAGAAATCATCTCATTTCTCACCATTATATTATCCTAACTGTTAAGATAACAAAATTATCTCCCCTTGAATTATTTGCACGTTTGAAGAAATTTGAGCATTTTTACTGTAGACAACAAACCGAATAAGACTTCAAGAAACTATTATATAACATATAAATGTTACCAAAGACAAGATAAGTTACTCTTCTACCTACTTGGATATGTTACTGGTTTTATGACTTATTTTAACACGTTTTCAAGTTTGAAATGCAAATAGTGCAGAGGGTTTAAGTTAAAACGACAGCAAAATGGCAGACATAAGGTTGCTAATTTGAAGCCGTGAAAATCGCTCACATAAAAACACTGACATTTATTGGATGGATTTCTTCCAGTATTTTATTTTTGAGCGCTTCTCAAGACTCCGAAAATAACAGCCTCATTTCTGCCGTCTTTGTTGTTGTTTTTTTAACACACGCTCGGCACTAATTGCGTTTCAAACGTAGTTAACGCTTTAAAATAAGTTAAAACACCAAACACCTATCCAAATCTTGCCTTTGGCAACATTTATTTGCTATGTATTTGTTTCTTTACCTCTTATTCGGTTTGTTGTCTATAGTAAAAAAGTCTGGGAAATTCAGAATGGTGGCACTAGTGTAAGATCAGCGTGGCAGGATCAACTTTGAGGTAAGCAAACAACAGCGGCTGGTTATGTAAGCTCAGTGCTTTGGAAACCTGGAGCTGAACATACGGACAGGAGCTGAGCGTGAGAATTATAAGCAGAACGAGCGCCTATTAGTGTAAAAGTCTTGCAATTATTCAAAGGAGATAACACAGTTATCTAAACACTAATGATGATGATTATTTTTTTATGATTTCTTTCCAGAAGTTTCTGTGTAGTCTTTTGTTGTTTTTAGACTGTCATTTTTCTCTACTCTAGGTGGCATAGGCCCGGTGATCTCCGAGCCGTTGATTCTGGGTCTTTCCGTACTTATTTCTATCTCAGTAGGTTTAATACTACATTGAGGTAAACCAGGTAAGGAGGTCCTCATTCAGTTTGGTCAATTCACACTGCTCTCTAACTGTGCATGCCTCTCTCTCTCTCTTTTTTTTCAAAAAATAAAAAAAAGAAGAAAAGAGAAAAAGAATGAGATGAAAATTATTTCAAATAAATTTTTTTTTTCAAAAAAGAAAGAAAAAAGTTCAGATACAAAAAGATGGCACTAATAACCCCTTCCCCCTCACGAATTTGAGATTTGATGCTTATTAACAGGAATGCAAGTATTATACTAATCTCTTATTATTATTACTAACAACTAACAAGCATGAATTATGCATCCGTAATATGATCTCAAGTGAATTTAATCAATCTTTATATATAATATAGCTGTGAAGATGCGTAACTCATTAGTTCACTTTATTCTTTAATTTATTACCAAAAATATTTTGTAAATACAATATATTTTGCACTAGATATGTGCTCCTAAATATTTACTTGACTCCATAAGAGTTATAGTACCCATTTATACTAATATATATATATATATATATATATATATATATAAACAATATCCTTCATACCTACAGATACTAGTGATTCATGCTTCTGCAATGATCAGTGTAGGGGGTGACAATTCCAGCCGATCATTAGATCTGAGCTCAACGAAGAAATCCTCTATTGCTCTATTTGCTAAGCCTTTACCTCAGGGCGACCAAATAATTGGCACGCGAATGAAGGGAACTAATATATATATATGAGTAAATAAAGAGAAACACAACGAAGGTATAGAAACTATATAGTAATATATACCATACTTTGGGGTAATTGCGTCAGATCTGGGGGTAATTGCACCAACGAAAAAAAGTGCTCTTTATATGCGTGGTTGCCAAAAGAGCATTTTTAGCTAGTTGGCGCAATTACCATAAAGTGTGATATAGATTAATTCATTGATTTAATAAGGATATGCATCAATTAGGGGCGTTGGGTAAGTGGGAATTCTTAGCGCCCCCTAATATCATGGCATTTCAAAGCCTAATGCTTCTCATCAGGAGAGTAGAGAATATGCTAGGAAACATATTAAGGATGTGACGTCTACATTATACATTGACAACTACACTCCTCCTTTATCACAGAGATCAATATAGTTCCCCCAAACAACCTGAATTATTTATTTCGCTTCTAATATAACTATCGCTAGATATCGCATCCCTATTATGTTGCCAAGCATCTTCTCTATTCTTTTGATGAGAAGCATTAGGCTTCGAAATACCATGGTATAAGGAGCCGCTAAGAGTTCTCACTTACCCAACACCCCTCATTAATGTATACTCTTATTAAATAATTGAATAAATCTCTCTCTATATATATTAATACATAGTTTTATACCTTCATTGTCTCTTTTTATTGACTCCTATATAAACTCCAAAACAATTTGTTGATCTTTGTATTATTCCGATAAGTCTCTTCTTAAAAAAAATGATTTTATTCTCTTCCTTTAACTCCCCCCATATATATATATATATGGGTTGGTTATAAGGACTACTTACCAACAAATATTGAATAATAGATAAAATTGTAATCTTCCACTCTAGATTTTCAGAGTACATGATATACATCAGAGAGTATGTGTATTATCTGAAAGACACTCCAATCTTTCATATAAGAGATATTTCTGTAACGTACAGATGTTGTTAATTATACTTCCGGTCTAAAAAAAAAACCCAAAAAACATGGGTGCTAATAAAGAAGGAAAACTTATATAATTCTAGACTTTAGGAAGCATCTTTGAAATATTAAAATATTATGCCATATGTATTATTGCAATAAGTTAATATTTGTAAGTGCATTCGTTAATTCATTGTAGAAGTGAACATGTAATTTGATTAAGTTGACCAGAAATCTAATGAAGAATAATAGCGGCCATGTCGTCGGCCAGATCCAAGGACCTTAGTGAACTATTTGATCGATAATAGCGACGAACGGTGTGTACAGAGGGCAGCGATG
Organism: Euprymna scolopes; assembly: GCF_053919585.1. NCBI lineage: Eukaryota > Metazoa > Mollusca > Cephalopoda > Sepiida > Sepiolidae > Euprymna > Euprymna scolopes. Next base: position 91,792,699 of record NC_136494.1, read on the forward strand.
TGATCGATGCAAGTTGTTAATCCATACCTACTGGGAATTCTTCAATCACGATTTGGTTACAGTTCCCATACTTATCACAGGAGGTTGAAAAAAGGTTCCCCAACCCTATTACGTTGGGAGGAAATTCTTGCTGATACCTGGTGTGTAGCGCATAGAACATGACAAGTTATTTTAGTGTAAAAATATCCACAATGTTTTTGGTTGGCAGTAAAACAGATTATTTAGAATAGATGCGTGATAAAGTTTAGATTAACTTTTAAACGCACATAAAATCGAACTTTTAATGAACAACTGAATTTCTGTAATATTTATTTGATCGTTGTATGCTTTGAAAGTTAAAACATACTTAATCAAATCCCAATACTAACGTACTGTACACGCAATAACCATTATCCCTGAGCGGCTTCCAGGCCTTGATAAGTGGTGACCACCTCGTAAAAAAATCAAAACAAAAACAAAACATATTTGTTTAAAAAAAAACATAGGTAAAAAGTATTAGTATTTAAATTAAACCTACATGTTAGATCGCTGGTTTCATGTCCATGGTTGTTCCTTTTAAACACGTAGAAATTAACCTATTCTACTCATGTGGTAGTCAAATTGTGAACAACTGGTTAAAGATATTTCAATGAATTTGGCGGCCATTTTGGAACAACAGCATCAAACAAGATTTTTCAGCTACTGAATTGTTTACAATGAATCTTTTCAATAAGTATTTGTTTCTGCCTGCATTAAATAATTCAAATAGAACTAGTATAGCATAAAACAGATGCATCATATTATTAAAACAAACACGGCACCGAATTGCTGGGCTTTTAATTTGGGCTGTCAATTTGGAATGCTGAAAATGTAAACAATAAAAATGTGACAAAGTAATTGTATAAAAGATTTCGTAAATTAATCAAAACATTTAAATTTCACGTTATAAGAATATTTAATGAGCATTAATTGCAATTTGTAGCTTGTCCTAATTATGATAAGAAAACGAACAAAACGAAAGGAAACTTTACCGAAACGAAACGAACGAAACACATTTTGTAAAATCTTTGCTACTGAAGTTTGAACCCATCTCCTTGATCCGTTCTAGTACGACCTTGAAAACTCTTCATTAAAATAATATTTTATATACGGATTGGATTTTTACTCTAATTCACCTCAAACAGGGTCTATGGCCAGTTGAATGCAAAGAGCTACTATTTGAGATCATGTCTACAGGGACACTATGCAAAGAGTTGAGTGGCGATATGTCTGTTCGTATTATATAAATATTTCTGTATATTAATACAGACAAAGAAACAAGAAACGGAGAGAATTCCAAAGTCTAGCAATTCAATGGAAAAAATGATTAGTGTAGGAAGAATTTGACGTCTAGGAACCTCTACAATGAAGGTGCAGTATTGTCATCATTGTGGAAAGCCGAGGGTCAGTATTATCAATGACAAGATAAATAAACCGATTAGTTTTACTCAGTAACTATAAACGTCTGTAAGCATAATATCCTCATATTTTCATATAAAAGAATTTAATCACAAAAAGAAAACAAAACTGTCAAATCTAATTATTTAAACTAGACGTCTTATATGGGATACAATTTTTCAAGTATAACAGCGATACAATTTTTTGAAGTGAAGGTATGAACGTACATACAAAATACCATTTTCTGTTTTTTTTAATTAATATTTTGTGATTGTTAAAAGATACTATATTTTTTTGACAACATTATATATAATGTGACAAAAAATAAAACTAAAGCCTCCACAGCACTGCAGAAAGAGGTTCCAACAGCATTGGTTCACCCATAACTTGTGGCGTTCAGAAGTAGGTAAGCGATCTCTCCTCTACCACATCCAATCATTTTATAAACAAAATTTACATATTTTTTCATCTAATCTGCTTCTTCTTTGCACCAAAGTTTTATATAATAAAGAATTAAGAAAAACAAAAAAACAAATAGGCTTTATATTTTATGTTGAACTTAAAATGATAAAAAGAAAGTGTTACATTAAAAGAAAGGTCTGCTATAAAAATTATTGAATGAATAATAAATAGTATTATCTGTATTTTTCGAACCACTGTTCTTATTTACATTTTACACAACCTTAGGTATTTTTTTTTCTGATCTCATATCTTGTTATGGCTTGCAATAAGCCACAAAGGACACAGAACTACGGAATAGAGTTTAAACGATGTATTACTGGAACAAAAAACGTAAAAAGATTACAACTGAAAAGAGTAGTAAACGTCACCGAGCAGGCGAGGGTCGCTCTGGTGTTTAATCCACACCTGGGATCAAAAGGTCTATGGTTTATATAATGGATAGAACAGTCCATTTGGAGGGTGATTCCCCCACAACACCCCCTCCCAAGCTGATTTCCGCGGTTGTGAAAATCAGTATTTCTTCCTTTTGGGGCGGACCACCAAGGGGTCTGTGCGCTTCCTCTTTCTGTCGGAGCGTCTCGGTTCTGATATCCCTTTTGGAAGGTCTATGTCAAAACAGTCATACACAGTTTTAATCGCCTTACTGCCGTCATTCGGTGGTTCGTCTTGATACTTGTAGAAGCGTTTCCTGATTTGGTTCAGGCAGGTGGTTCTTATGTTGGAACTTTGGGCCCTGAATGATGTATGTAACATGGCCGATTCTTCGTAAGATCGTGCCCTGTTCCCAAAAAGAAATGTTATTTCTAAAATTTCTCAAATACACGTTACCTCCGCTGATAGACTGTTTCGTTGACATTGTATTTTCCGTCCAAACATGATTTCTGCTGAGGATCCTGCATTTAGTTTCTTCGGATTTCTCATGATTCTGTAAACCTGCAGAAATTGCTGAAGGGCCTTTTCTGTTGGTGTACCGGACGCCTTTTTTAATGCCCTTTGAAGCGTATCGACGAAGCGTTCGGCCTGGCCGTTGCTTCTGGTGTGGTACTGGGGTGTCGTAATATGCTTGACTTGATACGACTCGCAGAATTCTCTGAACTCTGTCGAGTTGAGCTGTGTAGCATTGCCGCTAACCAAACAGTCTACAACCCCAAACCGAGCAAACAATTCCAATAAAAAATTTGTCGTTGCCGTGGTCGGTTTTTTGCATTTTAGTACCTTTGGCCATTTAGAGTAAGAGTCAACTACTATCAGGTAGTAAAAATCCTCCACAGGTCCCGCATAATCGATGTGGATCCTCGACCATGGTTGTTCAGCCTTAGGCCAAGGTTTATATGTTATCGGTGGTGCTTTTGCAGCCAAAGCACAGCCTTTGCATCTGTTCACCATGTCGGTAATATCTTGATCCATAGCTGGCCAATAAACAAAACTTCTCATTAGGTTTTTCATTCTGTTTATTCTTGGATGACCCCTGTGAAAACCCCTGAGAATTCTTTTTTGAAGGGTTTAGGGGATGACAACCCTTTCAATGTATAACAGTATTTTGTCACAACCAGAAAAAAATGCCTGAACTGGTGTCACCTAGTGCTAATTTCTGCTTCGTGGTTTGAATGAAATTGTCATTTAGGGATTCTGACTTAATTTCCTGAAGTGTGACCGGCAGTTCACGGATAATATTGTTTATCATGGTTTTTACATCACTATTAATACGTAGTGCCACGATTACTGAATCTTCAAGAGGTTCCATTTTGGCAGGAATCAGTCTCGATAGACCGTCTGCATGGGTTTGTTGTTTTGAGGAGAGAAATTTAATTGTAAAATTATAGTTCAGCAGAATAGTTCCCCATCTTACTAGTTGGTTCCCAGTGAATGTTGGAAGTCCTACTTTTATCCAAAAATGGATATCAATGGCTTATGATCAGTTTATAGAAAAAAATATCTTCCGTACAAGAACCGATGGAATTTTGAAACTGCAACTATAATTCCTAGGGCCTCTTTCTTGATCTGAGAATAATTCTTTTCCGCTGGCAAGAGAGTCAGTGATGCGAAAGCAATAGGCTGTTTCGAGCCATCCAGCATTTGATGTAGCATGCACGCCCCAACGCCATATTGACTAGCGTCGCTAGCTACTATTATGTCCAACTGCAGGTTGAAATGCGCTAGGAATAGTTTTGAAGTCAGAATTCTTTTTATTTCTTGGAATGATGTCTGACAATCTTCTGTCCACTCCCAAGCCTTATCCTTTTTCAGCAATTCATTAAGTGGTGCGTGCAATTTGTGCATATTTGGGATGAACCCTTGGTAATAATTTGCCAAACCTAAAAAACTCTGCAATTGAGTTATGTTTAATGATGCCGGCATTTCTTTAATAACGGTCGCCCTATCTGGGTCTGGGCGTCTGCCATCTTTATCGCTTATTTGACCCAGGTATTTAATTGTTTGTAAAAAGAACTCGCATTTATCTGCTTTGATCTTAAATTCATAATCTTGTATTCGACTGAATACTTGTCTGATATGTTTTTCATGTTCCTCCCTGCTTTTGATCGCTATGATAATGTCATCAAGATATGCTATTGCGGTGTCCAAGCCGGACAGCATAGTATCCATTATTTGCTGGAATATTGCGGGTGCCACCTTGATACCAAACACGAGTCTTTCGTATCTGTACAAACCCCGATGAGTGTTAATAGAGAGGAGGTTAGTGCTTTTGTCATTTACCGGAATCTGTAGGTAAGCGTCGCTTAGGTCGATCTTAGAAAAAAACTTGCCGCCATTTAATTTCGTGAACACTTCTTCTGGACTAGGTAATGGATAGTGAAAATCTTCTAAGGACCCGTTGAGTCCGATCGCAAACTTGGCGCAAAAGCAAATTTCTCCGGACCTTTTCTTTACGTAAACTGCCGGAGCAGCCCACTCACTATATTCACCTTTAGCCAGTACACCGATGCTTTCTAATCTGTTTAGTTTTTAATTTATTTTGTTCAGGGAAGCGAACGGGACATTACGTTTCTTTTTAAACACCGGTTGTGTGTCAGGTTTCAACTTTAAATTTGCGGCCATTCCCCAGGTCAGGAGTAAATACGTTTGTGAATTCTTTTCTAAAACAAGTTATAAGTTTCTCCATTTCTGCTGAGCGGGTATCTATTTTCTTGCAGAATGTGGATATAGGAAGATCCCAGAGACGAAACTTCTCCATGCTGTCTGAACCGAACAGGTTCTCACTATCTTTTAGCACATACAATCTTAGTTTTTTTTGTTTCCCCCATACAGTAACGTTTGTAATTAATTCACCTTCAAAATGAAATTTTGTACCATTAACGGCTGTCGCCGTTCTGTTAGTTTTTAACATAGTCGGCTTTCGTAATATTTTCCACGTTTTGAGATTTATTATTAAAAGATCCGATCCACTGTCTAATTGGAATTTAATAGCTTTGCCGAAAATGTTAACCGTTACATATTTGCGTAGATTTTCATCTACGACGTCCTTAGTTCTGCTTTGACGTACACGGCTTCTACTCTGAGTTTTCTTACAGTGCGAACTTTTTTGATCGATCTTATTGCATAAATGGCATCTTTTTGTTAAAAATGGGCAATCCCTTATCCAATGCATTCCACCACATCTGAAACAAGCGTTCGGTGCTTTTAGTTTTTCTGAGTTTCGGTGGTTAGTGTCTGTGTGCCATTTCGACGGTTTTTTTCTTAGTTACTTTTTTTTATATTCGCGATGCCTGCTTCGATATTTTTTGCATATTTTTTTTAATAATTTCTACTTTTTAACAATCCTCAGTCAATTTTTGAAGTGTTAAGTTTGGTTCATTTTCTAATTTTGTAAGGACTCTTCTCCTGATTTCCGCATCTTTCCCCGAGGTTAACCCTTGCGCAAACACAAGACATTTAAAATTGTCTGCTGTTAGTTCAGACATTTTAAAGTCATCACAGTGCTTGTTCACTTCAGCTGCGTTGGTGGCAAAATCGTCATTATCGTCTTTTACCACATCCAAACATCTCCAACGCTTATGGAAAAGAGACGTTTTCGTCGAGAGAAGTTCTGTTAACAAATTTACTGTCTCATTGAATGATAAATCTGCTGTTTTCCGAAGCAATATGTAATCCACGAATCTATCATGCTCAGCCGTTTCCAATTTTCGTACTAGAAGTCTGGTTTTCTTTTGATCAGACCAGTTGCTGCAGTCAATATTTAAAAAATCTTCATAATGCCGAAAATACGCTGCGAATGATTTTTGCTCTTCCTCGTATTTAAAATTGTCTATCGTGGTCCATATTGTATTCTGAGAAAATGCTGAATTGCTTTCTGCGTTCGCATTATTTTATGAAGTTCTGTAAGCAATTCCTCTGTTCGTAATTGACGTTCGGCTAACTGTTTTTGAACTTCCTTTTGCTGTTCCTTGGTTCATATTTGAAATTCCACTAACTGTTTTTGCAATTCCTTTTGCTGTTCCTCGAATCGTGCATGACGCTTTGCGGCATCGATATGCAACTTGGTCAAATGTTCCAACACTACTTTCAGTTCGTCCATTTTGCTTTGTCAGCATTAGCAATTTCAAAACGTTTGCTGAATTTTACAAAACCGTTTTATTCTTTCTTATTTCTTCCTCCAGACAATAAAACGAACAAAAAAGAAACAAATATATAAAAAGTTCATTGTCTAATTCATTTACAGAGAAAAAAAATAACGCCCGATTTTAGCAGTGAAAACCACAAGTGACGAATTCTTTTCTAAAAGTATGAAAATTTACCTTTCGAGTCGCGACGAACCTTTTTCTTTTTGCAAAAGTACAGCGCTATCTTTGAAAGTCGTGACGAACTTTTTTCTTTTCAACTCTTTTTTTCCGCAATGATCTGCGTTTTTTTTTTTTTTTTTTTTTAGTTACAGTGAAACCTTTCAGTTGCAAGTGTTATGTTAGACACTTCCTTGGGCTTGATAACATTTGAGTCCGACGTTGTTAGTATTTTTATAATACTATTTTAACGCGAGTATTTTTTTTTTCAATGTCGTTACTGGTTTCGATTTTAGTATGCTCTTTGAATCCAATGTCGTCAGTGTTTAGTTTTTTAGAACACTGTTTTTAAACGTTGGTACGTTCTCTGAATCCTATGTCGCTAGTGTTATGGCTTGCAATAAGCCACAAAGAAAACAGAACAACGGAATAGAGTTTAAACAACTGGAACAACAACGTAAAAAGGTTACAACTGAAAAGAGTAGTAAACGTCACCGAGCAGGTGAGGGTCGCTCTGATGTTTAATCCACACCTGGGATCAAAGGGTCTATGGTTTATATAATGGATAGAACAGTCCATTTGGAGGGTGATTCCCCCATAACATATCTCTAGCCTTTTGTTTGATTTGAGGAAATAACAATTCTTACAATGTCATTGCAAAATAATCATAACACCAAACATGCACAATAAAAGATGAAAACAGAGATTCTAAAGATGTGTACATTAAATCTGTGTGATTAGTGACATGATGGTTTGTGTTCGTATGAACAAAATTTCTTATAGAGATGTTCACATAACTGAATTACCGCCTCTTAAAGATATTAAAATAGAATACCTCCCCCTGAATAACTATGTTTGGAGAAATGAAGTTGTGACGCCATATCTAATCTACATAACAATGTTATTAGTCAATTAGAATTCACCTAAAAGAAAGCAGCTTGTAGAGGCTGCCTATATAAACTCAGTGATCTAGGGAGCCTAGACCAATAGGCGTAAAGATGCACTGCTATATTAGACTGAGGTGTGACAGGGATAGTAACACTTGAAGAGATTCGTGGATTCATCAAAATAAAAATCAAATATAAAAGCAATCTATTTTAATATATTTTAAGCAATAACATAACTTGGATTGTTCAGACTACTGTTCTCATCTTGAGTGTTATTTGCACAACGCTTCGGTCGATGTTAACTCCAGCCTTTTTCAGGTGTATCTTATCAACTCGGAAATATTTCTGTCAAACTCGGGCATATGTACGAAATTAAGAGTGGAGCCCTTTATTTAATTCATGGAGATAGTATGCTTTCATTCTGTCATCCATGACCTGGTTGAAATCTTTAGTAATTCGCAATTATATTCTTTGTATCGACTGTATTGAGGATTGAACCTTCATCTCCCAGAAGAGTGTCACAACTAAATTTTACGAATATTATATCTGCTACAACACTGGTTCCTAATTGGTTGAAACGTTGTGGGAATAACACTCAAAATGAGAACGGTACTTGGAATAATTGAAATCATCAGTCCTCGTCTAAAAATATTGAGAAATATAATGAAATAACTTTACCTAGCAAATTTATGTAAGTTTATAATTCAATATTCACTTTACTTTAAAAACTTTTGCTTCTTTATGTATAAACTTAAGGAACGGAATGCTTTTTGATAGCAATAGATGGAAATTTACTGGAAATCCAGATTATGAGATCAGTTAAAAAAAGTAGATTTAATTGTGTAGGATGTATAACAGTAAAAAAAAAAAACAATTACTTTATTTATTTCGTAAGTCTTGGTAGATTATTATTTTGTTTTATACTAGTCCTTTATTTCTAGAAAGATCTGTCTCTTTCTCTCTTACAAAATAGACGCTTACATAATACACTTGAAAATATGAAAATGCTGTTTGCTTTTTATTCAGTCAGAGCTAATACTAAAATAATTCTAAAATGATAGTACGAAAACAAATCTTAGTCGTGATTGTTTAGACGCTTTGTGCTTTAGCAGAACCCCTTATTTCATGCTATTCTGTTTCCTTTTTTTTAACCTCACGAACAAAACATTTTAAACCAACTTGTCTTTCAGGTTGTTTGGATTTTCGTAAAATTATTTTATCTATTCTTACGATGTATATTTTACATTAAAAATTTCTAGTTCATCACATATGTCAATTACTTTAAGGTCATTTTATAAAAATAAGTCACTTATATATATATTGTAATAGAAAATAAGTGTATTGTCTAACAATAATGTTCCTGGCAGGACATCTGGTTTAGTGAATAGTATCACAATTTAAAAAAGTAAGGTTTTATAATTAGCGAACATGTAATGGACATTTATGCTCTATTATGATTGCAACTTATCTTCAGTTTAATCATATATAATGAATCGTTTGTAATAGAATAGATATTATTTGCATTTTTTTTTTTAATGTTTACTTTTAGGTTTATTGGATTTGGTGTTTGTATGTTTTACTGAATTTAATAAATAAAGGATTAATCATTGTAATTGCGACGGGAAGAGAAACAGAACAAAAACAACCTAAGCAAAATAGTTTTATATGCTTTTTTTGTTTTATTTTACTTCTCTTGAAGTTCTCAGAAATCAAGGGGCCCACGACCTGGGGCTAACACTTGAAGTCTATATGAGATACATAGATATTCGAATGTTCCATTAAAGTTCTTTATCTCTCAAGCACTGAGTTAGTATATGCTTAGAATAAGTAGAAGAATGTGTGACAAAATTGTGTTGTCAAAAAAGTGTATTCGTGGAACATCTGTGACAAAAAATCTGTTCCAGTAGCAAGTCTTGTGTAACTATGCTGGGGATGGGTGGGTGGGGGGTCCCGTTGGTAGTTTTATAGAAATTCTATTAACTGTACTCGATCGCAAAAACATATATCCTTCCATGTGTTGTTATAGGCTCTCTACCTACAATCGTATGTGATAGTCGTAGTTAGAGAGATATTTTTGTGTCAGCTTTATATCACCTGAAGACTAAGTCAAAAGGATAGAAGTTGAAAAAAAAAAGAAAATGCAAATTGGGCCAAGCTACGTTTGACTAAGTTGTTAATATCCCCAATGCATCATCACAATGGGGAAAGAAGTAAATTTAAAGCACAAGTGATTCTGATGATTCTGTAGTAGTTTCATGATAGTCGCTGCCATTTTCACAAAGTTCCAGCCATTGTACTCTGACACCCAAGATGACGAAAACAATCTGAAAAGTGCAAATAACATTGGTTTATCCCAGAAATATTAAGTGCTGACATTAAATAACCCGAGAGAGTGGAGAGAGAGCGAGAGATAAAGGGGGAGAGAGAGCGAGAGACAAGGGGGGGAGAGCGAGAGACAAGGGGGGAGAGAAAGCGAGAGACAAAGGGGGGAGAGAGAGCGAGAGACAAAGGGGGGAGAGAGAGCGAGAGACAAAGGGGGAGAGAGAGCGAGAGATAAAAGTAACAAATCAAATTATAGTTGTTTTCTTTATTAAAACTCACGACAAATAGTAAGAAAAACGTTTCGATTTTTTTTTTATTTCGTCAGGAATATGAATCATATAATTCAGGGTGGACCAAACTGACACATTTGGAGGTTTAATAAAAGCACAAAATAAGGAATAATAAAAAGGGCATCTTTAATGCATACACAATGCCATTTTAATTTCAGTAAATTTTAAAACTTAAATCAACTAAATGTTTCCCATCATTGTCAATACAATACAATGCGATGTTCATAATTTATAAAAGTTATCGATAATTCTATAACATTTTTACCTTTTTTTCGTATCACATGGTTTTTCTACCAATTGTCATAGCCTTCAAACCCAACTTAAAACTCCATGGCTCATTTCCTGTGGAATAGCTATTTATACACAAATTTCACGTTTTATTTTATCAATAAATCGAGGGGTATGATTGAATATGTTTGTTTTTAAATATTACCACAAAAAATATCACAAGTACCCAAATAAGATCTTATAGGCCAACCAAGATAACTGCGCTAAGAAATTAAATAATTAAGGAACTACTTTCTTCTTAAAATTCTTAATAAAAATCTGAAAGACCTTCATGAAAATTCAGATACTATCAATTCTTTTAAAAAATTTTAACAATAGGTATTAGATATCGATTAATAAATATTTCCAAATTATAGTTTTTTTGTGTATTTAAACGAGTTTTTAAAGGGGTGTCATAATATAGACACAACTTTTCATTTAAATATTCAAGTATATACAAAATGCATTGAATATGATTCATAATCATTAGACAGTATTTCTTCTAAAGACTATGCAAGTTTTAAATTGTAGACAATTTTAGAATCAAAATAATGTAATAAGGATTACAGGCATAAGCTTTAGTATCATTATATCTTGATTTTAATCTACATGAAAGGTATGAAATTGGCGCAAAACTTTCTGTTCGAGGAATTACTTTTACTCGTCCTGGGATGCATATACTAATATATGTGTGTGTGTGTGTGTGTGTGTAAAAATACAAGTCGCAATGTTTTTTTTAAATATTTTATTACCCTTAAAAGCGACCTTATATACTGTTCAACAAAATTTTAAGGGAAGAAAAAATAAAACTATGGTGGCCTTTAGAAGGCTGTCAAAACAATGCCTTCTGGGAACTATCATCAAATTCGGAGGTTGGTGGTGCCACAGGGTCTGGTATTAAACTCGACGATAAGAGTTGGTTCTTCTGTAGTTGAGTACGGCGACAACGTAGATGAATAAGATTAAAAACAGCAATAGCATTCTGTTCAGAAGGTTGTTACACAAATGACATAAAGTAATAGTAACAAAGAAACAATAATAATTGAATAAAAAAATATCCTGGAATATATTTTTTTTCAATTTGGAAGATAAGACAAACATATCTTTCCGTGGTGAGAAAATTGCTTCTAGAAGAAACAATCTTTACATAAGCAAAAAATGTGAGAAATGAATGCTAACTGACTTTGCTGATTTCGAAAAGGATTAAAAAGACAAGAGGCACTCTTGTCTTGCATGAGGCAACCAAATAGGATAATATCACAGTAACATCTTTTATTTTGAAAGTTGAATTCTGAAAGCAGTGTTGTACATTGGAAGTGTTAGGGAAGTAAATCTTCTATGGCTGTGACGTCATGAACAAGAAGTGAGGGGTCAAATCATCCCCTTGTCTGGCTAGACTATAGAGAAAGTGGACGTCTTGAGGGCTGTAAAGGGAAGTTTAGATACACATTAATGTCAATTCATGACACGGTTCATGAAAATGTTCCCTGGTCAGGATTCAATAAAAAGTGTACTGTCATTTATTATGTTGTTAACATTTCGACTGAGGAAAACTCATAACTAAAGTTCAAGATTTTGTAATTTACCGCTACATAAAGAACATAGTCTAAGTCATATCAGAGACTCTGATTGGTTGAGCTCAAATTAATAGAGAAAAGTTCAGTCAGTGGTTCTCATCATGAAGGGAAATGATTACGGAATGTTTCAGATTAGGCGTGAAGCCAAGATTTTTTACTTACAATAAAATCACCACTTATCAAGGCCTGGAGGCCACTCGAGGATAAGGATTAAGGAGTCCATGGTAGCTAATGGGACAATATACTAGTAATCGTTAGTAGTGGAAATTTGGTAAATTGGATTACCTAAGGGGACGGCTCATCAAGAACTTGTTTATGTTGAACTTTAAGGCACCCATGTTGCAGTCAGCTGGAAAGCAGGCAAATGTAAAAGAGTTCCACACGGTGCAGTTCTGAGAAAGAATCTTTGTTCATGGAATCCACATTTAGGTTTAGGCACAGATAAAGAATGGGGGAAATTCTTAATAGCAGTCTTAGATAGATGAGTGTTTTTTTATTAAAGTTTGGCAAAAGGGTGACCATAGATTGGAGCTCAGAGGAGCACTTGCCATAGGAAATAACGATAATGGTTTCGCACGAAAACATTTCCCTACATTAAAAACTGACCTTGTCCCTATTCCCGTGGGAAGCCAAGTAAATAGGGACAATGTTTTAAAGATGGACGAAAAACTTGAGATTCGAATATCATTTGTAGATTCAAAAAATCCCAAAAGCAATCTGAATTTTTTTTTATAGAGCACCAAAAACAGATATTCTTAAAATTCATTTTTTTCAATATGCATGTATAGTGATGAAAACTTGAAAGGGAAGCATGGCAAACTGACGGATGGCTGGATGTATAAATCCTTTTATATGAATGATTCGATACATCTAACACAAGATGTGTCCATTCAAAATGTACCAACGACATTTTGACAGAGTGGCTAACTCCTTAATTGTGTCCGAAAGACTCAAGTATAAGTTCATGTAATGAAATTTGTTTTGGGTACAGAAGTTGTGCATATTTTCGAATGCATATGTAAAGTAGTATACGCCTATGTTATCATAGGAAATTAAGGTTTATTTGTTTACTCATAAACTTACTCAAAAGCAGATGTTTTCAAAAATAATAAAAGAGAAAAAGTCACAATACCCTATATTTTCTGGCAGTCTTCTGTTAACTTTTCTAGGGTAAGATTTGGTCCATTTTTTAATTTTTGTTAGGACACGTCTCCTAATTTCCGTTTTTCAATCAGAAGTCAGTCCTTGCACAAATACTAAACATTTTAAATTTCTGCACTGATGTCTGCAAGTTTGAATTTGTTGCAATGTTTATTTACTATGGCTGTGCATGTTGCAAAAATCATCTTCATTATTCTTCTGTAAATTCAGACATGACCACCGCTTATAGAATAAAGAGACTTGTGGGCTAAATAGTTATGTAAGAAGTCCCACCATCTCGGCGAAAGTTAATTCAGACGTTTTATGTGGTAAAATAAAATCCACAAACTTGTTATGCCCGGCCGTCTCTAGTTTCCGTAATAGTAAACAACCCTTTTCCTGTTTCGACCACTGTTTGCAATCGATACTAAAACAATCGTCATACCAACGAAAATAAGCTTCAAATGATTTCCCCTTTTCAGATCCGTAGCAGAAATTGTCAATCGCATTCCATATTGAGCCTTTTGAATGCGGTATTATTATCGCTGGACGCATTGTTTTTATGACTTATATAAACAGCTCTTCTATGCGTTGGTTTTGTTGTTCTTTTCTTTCATCTGAGCGTTTCTGATGTTCAAATAATTGTTGTTGATGTTCAATTTGCAGTTTTAATAATTGCTTCAATGTACTTTGTAAGACGTCCATTTTTGTATGAGGGGAAATGCTGAATTGACGGAAATTAGCAAAACCATCTTCAGATTAACCAGGTTTTAGTACTTTCAGAACAACTGGGGGGGGGGGGCAGTAATTTATTTCCTTCAATAACTTTGCAAATGAATGTTGACCATAGCTTTAAATTCCAAGCGAATGATTTCTTCCTTGGTAGAGAAATATATATATATATATCACAAGAAATAGTCAATATTCCTTCAAAGCAAATGTCTTGTCATAGCAAAAAATAATAAAAAATGTTGACCGAAGGGGGGGGGAACCGAAAACCTTAAGTACTTTTTTTAGTAAGCCAAAAAATAAACAAAAAAACTTTGCTGACACACTTATTTAACGATGCGAGAAAAAAAAAATGAATAATTCGTATTTCTCTTTTTTATTGTTTTTACGGGTGTGTTAAGATGTCATAACAGTGCCAAGCAAATAGAAGAGAAAAGAGATATGAGAATATTCTTACTTTTCACGAATTTGCAATTGAAATTTATATGTCCATGCACTTATTTGGTTTTCGCAAGTTCTTGTTTTCCTCCTTTCATCAGTGTTTTCTGAACACTTGCTTGGTTTAATTCAGCTTTCTGTCATGAATTCTTGTAAATGTTGGGGCTATTTTCAATTCAAGTGACCTCAGTGAATTCGAAATCCGACGTCGCCACTGTTATACCCCTGTTAAAGGTTGCAAAGGAAAACAGAACGCAAAAATAAAGTAACAACATGTATTGCAAAATATACAATAGGTGAGTGGTTCACCATAATTGGTCCACCGGATATCGACTGATATCTTACTGCTTAGTCTTCCGGTATTTATTGAGATTGGAATAGTCTATTAGTAGGTAACATAACTACCACAACAGTAACACATATTCTTAAGTGTTTTCAAGCATGCAATGATTTTGAACCTATTACAATTCGGGGAATTCTGACATTGTGTCATATGGGTAACATTTTCTCTCCTCTTTCTTTCCTATTGAAGTTTTGAGATATTTTTTTTCATATTTTAACACGTCATCTCAAACCTAAACGTCAAAGTTTTCCTTCAAATCTCAAGATTTGAAAATAAATGCACAATTATTGATTCGCTTAAAGCAAAACACATGCTCTCTGTAATGTGCAGAGGTTTTGTGATGCTATGACGATACCCAGGACTAACTCCCTGATTGCCCCAAATACTCAAGTATGTCCTAGTTTTGAAAAATATTAGAGAGATATTTTGAATATGAGTGGTTATCCCTATTCCCAAATTTGGATGCGCAGGGCCACCGCCTCTTTGCTACGCCATAGAGGACAGAACAGCAGACCGACAGAAAAAGCATCTTATAGAGATCAAAACTATATCTTAAAAAAAAAAAAAAAGTGAACACGGCATTATTTGAAGGTCATGGGGGCGGGAATTCTAAAAATGAGAACTAAATACAATTTTAATTTAAGTTGAAACATTTGGTTACATTAATGCCATCTGCCTTGTATTAGAATTGACAAATTTAGGATTAAGAGGAGCTTATACATTCAGTCCCATGACCATATCACATGGTACACAATATGAGAAAATTAAGCAGCTTAAATATCGATTTCTATTTTCTGATTTCAGGAGAAAAATTGGTCTTATTTTCCTAATCTTGGAAAAACAGAAATCTTTGTTCAATATCTATTGTTTAAGAATATTTATAATTAGCAAAAAAAAAAAAAAACGATGTTGCACGGGATTGAATGAGTAACCTTATCTTCTTACTGCATGTAGTCAATAATGCGATATTAACTTTTACAGTTAATTATTTTTATATTTAAAATGTTCAATTTTAGGGGTGGGATATATATATATATATATATATATATATATATATATATCAAACACTAATTGGTTGAAAATGAGTGTAGAATTTAATTTAAATTAATTTTGGTATTTCTATAATATTTAATCTCTTTTAAGCTTGTATTAAAATGATTAATCAAAATTGGAAATTTTTGAGATATCTAAATCAGAAAAGTGCTATTTTCCGATGCCAAAAATGATCCTTTTGTTGTTTTCATTTGTTTCTTTGTGCTTAAAATTTAATTATCCATAGTTCGTATTAATGATGAAATGATAAATATTGATTTTAAACTACCAATAAAACTAAATTTTATAAATCAGTCCCATAAGTGAATTTTACATCTTATGTGGGTTTTTGTGATAATATGACCCCACTATCCTAATAAAAAAAAACTTTATATACAGAAAATTGAAAAGAATCAAAATCGGTAATTGTATCGAAATTAGAAATGTAGAACCGAATCAGTAAATTGTATTGGAATCTGAAAATTATTAGAATCATCCCATCACTATTCAAGGCACATCCAGCGTTTCCTGAGTATCAATGAGAAGTGAACCAATCAAAATAAAAGCCCAAGTCATTAAGAGCAAGGCCATCAGAAGTAAATTATTTTTATATAGTCTTAGTAAAATCAAGTGAGAACTGTTCCACACTACAACAGTTTTCTTTTTCAGAAAAAAAAATACAATTCATATATTGTTTTCTTATTAATAAAATGCAGTAAAAATGCCAGTGATTCATGATAATCTCTGGATACATCTGGTGAATCTTGAAAGCTACTACCACCACACACCCCACACCCTATATCTACCACTACACTCCTATATTCTACATACACCATCACCATCCCATACCCTACATACATTATGACCACACACTCCATTATCCTACATATATTACCACCACTACACACTCCTATAGCCTAAAAACACCTCTATACTCTCATAAAATCTGACCAAACAACGCTACACTTTATTAATCAGAAAGCTTACAGTTCGTGAACAATGGTGCACTTTACTGTGAAAAATAGTTGTTTTTTCATTAAATTCATAATAAATCATCGTTTTTCATGGAATACAAACTTTTTACTCAATCTAATATTTACTTCATGTTATCTATAGATCTATATTATAAGGCTGCCTATAAATATTATTCTTAGTTGTCTTTCCCTTCTATTTCTAGATCAATTAAATTTATAGTAAAAAAGGGAGATAATCCAGTTGTTTACTTTCATTTAAAGCAATCTTTTTACCCATTTCTGCTTTAGGTAGCGAATAAACAATTATTACCTCATTTGATAATTATTCTTACGATTTTACTACCATTAGTAAATTACTTGTCTTTTTTTTATGAAAATCGCCCCAGACAAGGCATGAATCCATTTGATGTAAAGAGCTAAAAAAAATTCTTGGATCACAAATATCCGTGGGTTTAGAAGTAATCTTGATAATATAGAGTCTTACCTCTTAGTAAACCTCCCGGATATCTTCGCATTAAGTGAAACAAACTTAAACTCCCCGATTCCCTCTAACTACCTTCACATGACAGTACTCTGATAAATATATGCACGGGCTTGGAGTCTATATTTGTAGCACCCTCCCTTTAACTAGAGAGCAACATCTTGAACCTTATTCAATCATGTCTCTGATTGTATAAATGTAGCACTCTCCTTAGGTAGTAACACCCAAATACATGTGTTTGGTGACTTTAATGTCCAGAATAAAAATTAGCTTACTTTCCTTTGGTCTCTGACTATACTGATATGAAGAAGTTTAAATGAAACAAAAACAAACATTTTGTTAATCTTTCCTAGCATGGTCCCAAATAGTAGCCCCTTACAAAATGAGAATAACAAAATGAAAATTACAAAATGAAAATTACAGAATAAGAATTACAAACTGAGAATTACAAACTGAGAATTACCAAAATGAGAATAACAAAATGGGAATTACAAAATGAGAATTACAAAATGAGAATTACAAAATGAGAATTACAAAATGAGAATTACAAAATGAGAATTACAAAATGAGAATTACAAAATGAGAATTACAAAATGAGAATAACAAAATGAGAATTACAAAATGAGACTTACAAAATGAGACTTACAAAATGAGACTTACAAAATGAGACTTACAAAATGAGACTTACAAAATGAGAATTACAAAATGAGAATTACAAAATGAGAATTACAAAATGAGAATTACAAAATGAGAATTACAAAATGAGAATTACAAAATGAGAATTACAAAATGAGAATTACAAAATGAGAATTACAAAATAAGAATTACAAAATGAGAATTACAAAATAAGAATTACAAAATGAGAATTACAAAATGAGAATTACAAAATGAGAATTACAAAATGAGAATTACAAAATAAGAATTACAAAATGAGAATTACAAAATGAGAATTACAAAATGAGAATTACAAAATGAGAATTACAAAATAAGAATTAAAAAATGAGAATTACAAAATAAGAATTACAAAATGAGAATTACAAAATAAGAATTACAAAATGAGAATTACAAAATAAGAATTACAAAATGAGAATTACAAAATAAGAATTACAAAATGAGAATTACAAAATGAGAATTACAAAATAAGAATTAAAAAATGAGAATTACAAAATAAGAATTACAAAATGAGAATTACAAAATAAGAATTACAAAATGAGAATTACAAAATAAGAATTACAAAATGAGAATTACAAAATAAGAATTACAAAATGAGAATTACAAAATGAGAATTACAAAATAAGAATTAAAAAATGAGAATTACAAAATAAGAATTACAAAATGAGAATTACAAAATAAGAATTACAAAATGAGAATTACAAAATGAGAATTACAAAATAAGAATTACAAAATGAGAATTACAAAATAAGAATTACAAAATGAGAATTACAAAATAAGAATTACAAAGCTGACGAAAGTAAAATCAAGTTCAGCTTTTTATTATTTCTATTTTCGGGCGTAACTTAAGCAGTACTGTTATATTAGTAATCTACAATATAAATAAATATACCAAAACACTCCAACTTTGATCATAAGTATTGAATGTTAAATGTGTCTTTCATTCACGGGAGATTTTCAAAATATAAAATTTTATTTTCTAAAGCAATGAACTTAGTACACATATGTGCATCTGTGTAAACCGTTCATGCAATTTAGTATCCATTTTTTCTAAACAGATAAGCACTTGGTACAATGCCTGTGAAAATGTATTTTTAGGTTTCTTATTCTATTGTTAAAGTCTATAAACACTTTTTTTCCAATTCATCAAAACATTGTATATGTCAATATGTTTTGGCAGATTTCTCAAAAACCATTTTAAGTGTTTCAAATCGAATGATTTTTTTTCTATAAGGAGAAAACTAATTTGATTCTCATATGCTATTTGCAAAATCTAGAAAGAAAAATCAATGCTATAAGTGCAAGAGTTAAAACAAACTCTTTGAAAGAGACCAGCATTTTACATTCATAATCAGCTCCAACATTAGGATCACCGAGTCCCTTTCCAAGGTAGCACCCTATGAAAAATACTATTTGTACACAGCAAAATATATTAATTTTTTTTAACATTAAAAGCAAAGATTCTGGTGCTAACAGAACAGCCTATCCGAAGATATTGACTTCCTGACCAAAAATGAATCAAACATTGAGGTTATTTTTTTTCGTTTTCCCTTTGTAGAACTCAATCATGTTCTGCAAAGTAATAAACGAAACAGTTTTCCTTCACAAAGCAATAAAACCAAACACCATGAATTATTATTTGTAGAAATATACAATTGAAGCAGAACATTTTTATCCAAATGACTGAATTCAGCATTAAATGACCTGAAAACAGTTGACATACCATAACACAAAACAACCAACCAAAAAACAAACAAACCAAAAACAAAGAATTTCCTAGTTCTAACGAAATTCTCAACATCTATTCAATATCAATTATATATTTCCTAAGAAACTTGCAGCGGAATCCTGTGTAATCCTAAACGCAAGTGGTTCTTCTGAATTATCTCTACCAACCCAACGTTGCCAGACATTCATTGCATTCAAATATATTTTATAAATATTTCTATATTCTATAACATGTTAGGTTTAGTATTTACGTTACAAAAGGAACTTAGTCTTACTTACATAATAAGAGTTGTTCCTCTTAGTGTTTTCCTTTTTAGGTGTTTATTTAAGAGTCTCCATTTTAGCAAAGTGGTGAATTGAATTAAGTATTGTTTTTAATTGCAATGAAAGATGTTCGTTTATTCATATAATATTAGTACAACAATCATAAATGAAAATGGCATAGCCAGATTCAAAGTTTAATTTGTCAACTTAAATACTGTTTAGGTCCAACTTTCGATATGATGATTTTTATATATTAGATAAGTTAAAATCACAAAGACCAACCAAGTACTAAACTGGTTTTTAACTATATGAAGTTTGAATTCTCTGAAGTTGGTCATAATGACTTGAGCAGAGTCACTGTTTTTGGGGATTTTTTTTCTCAGAAGGGACCCTAATCATTGCATACAAAAGTTATGGGCGTACATACCAACAAACAAAGACACATATATTTCGACATGTGAGCTGTGCCATAACTTAAGTTGCTTGAAAATCCACACAGATGATTTGTTTATAGTGGTGAAGGCTTTGTGCAGATGCAACCACACGTTTTGGTACAACTGCTAATCTTTCTTAGTGCAATGGCTGCCCCAAGACAGAGAAGACAGTAGACCTCAGGCTTTTACATCTAAGTGTTCCTTCTAGACGCATGTCTTAATGAAGACTGGGAGTGCATCTTTCCATATGAAGTAAACACGCCTCCAGATACCAACCTGGAAATTTCTACATCTTGCTGCAATACCTAGTCTTCCCAAATGGTCATCCATCTGGTACTAGCTAAGCTCATCATTGCTTAACTTTAGTGATCTGCCAAGAACCATGTTATATATATATATATATATATATATATATATATATATATATATATATTCAGTAATGTGATTGATAATTTAAAATTCAAATTAGAATTAAATTAAAAATCCGTTTCATTACTGAAAATTATCACATTACTGAATATTAAATTAGCTCTAGGATATTTACCTATCGAGCTTATTATATATCTAAATTACAACGAGCACTTTTTCTTTCCCTGTATTTTAATTACATTAGTAATTTTACTATTACATTAAAATACACTCTGCTCTTTAGACTATTGTTCTAATCTCCTTTATATATAATATTTTCGCACAATTCAAGACAAAAAATATAAGATGAGAACATATTATTATGTATTTTCTTATGTGTTACAATTGTTTCATAACTGTTTGGACAATTTTAAATATTATATCATTTAAAAATCACAATTTTAATCACAGTTCCTTCTTAAGAAATAAAATGTTAAGCCTAAACTAATCAGTAGATTGTAGAATGTAAATAAAGTTTGTACAAAGCTATTGTAGATTGTGGAAGAAGTAATCAAGCATATTAGTATAAACTAGAATTTGAAGGGGTGGATTAGTATTTGGAAATAAATCAAATAAATAAATTGGGGAAGAAAAATAATTATTAAAATAAAAACTTTTTTGAAATATAATTCAAAAAGTAGAAATACGAAAATGAGGCGATTACTAAATACAAAGTCTATCGAAAAATACAAAACAAAAGGAAAATATAAAGATGGTATGTAGGTAGATACAACTGCTTGTTCTCTAAAAATAGAGACGATGAATGTATCTATATTTGTATAAAACGTCATTTAGCCGTCAGAAGAGTAGCTGTTTTGGAATATTTTTTAAATGATATAATACTTAAAATTGTAAAAACAGTTATAACACAATTCTAATGCATATGAAAATACGCAATATTATTTCTCATTTCATATTTTGTTGTCTTGATTTTTATGAAAATATTATTTGCATGCTTGATTACGAAAACTGATAATCATGAAACTTAAATAATTGAGTCAATTAATTTTAACTTTAATTTTATTGGTATATCATATTATAGGAATTTTAACATTAAAATTTTGGTTAAAATACTAATAAGGTATATATATATATATATATATATGTATATATATATATATATATATGTATATATATATATATATATATATATATATGTATATATATATATATATATATATATATGTATATATATATATATATGTATATATATATATATATATGTATGTATATATATATA
>NC_136494.1:91819538-91952038 GCF_053919585.1 Euprymna scolopes
AAACTCATGTTTCCTTTGGTTTAGGAGCAGAAATCAACCAGACTACTTTAAACTGCGAATTAAAAGTTCCAAGTAAACATGTGTCTGGCATAAAATAAAAAACATTATGAATAACAGACTCACAAAAATACGCTCCTTCTGGTCACACATTTTTGTTGGTATGAATGAGGAACGAACATATACTGCACCACTGGCTTAAAGAAAAAAGTAATGTCTGGGATGATTATATCACAACAAACAAACATATACTACTTTACGTTTCTGAATTTTTGAGATGAGGATTGGTTATTCGTACTACTGTTCTCATCTTGGGTATCATTTTCACAACGTTTTGATCGATGTAAACTCCGGCCTTCTTTACGGATATAGCATACTCTTGTTATAGCAGTCATGACTAGGTAGAAGTCCTAAGTAATTTGCAATTGTATTTTTCCGTAGCCCACACTGAGAACTAAACTTTCACCCTTCAGGAGAAAACTTTTACAGTTGATTTTTCTTTTTTTTTGTTTTTTTTTTGCAAGTATTCTAACAACTGTACCATAAGTCCTTGCGGACTATCATGTCATAGCTGACAGAACGAGAGCATGCTTTCCTTATGTAGTAAATAAAGGGATCCTTTCAAAATTCCGTCCAAATTCCTGAGTTCGACAGAAACATTTCCAAGATCAACAACATATGCCTGAAGGTCGGAGATTACATCGACCGAAACGTTGTGAAATGACACTCAAGATGAAAACCGTAGTCCGAAGAATCCAAATAATACGAATATATTACACTATACCATCTGAATGAAGAGACAATGGCCGACGATATCATGGCAACTTAACAAATACTATACTACCACCCCCAATAAAAATGAGCATGTTATCCATAGAAAGAGGGCATGATGACAACAAAACAGGTACTACATTACCTCCAATCAAAAAAGGAGAAGGTAATCTCTGGAAAGATGATATCATAGCCGCAGAACAGGTACTGCACTATCTCCCAACTCTCCTGAATTTTGCATTAAAACATAGTAATAGTATAGTTTTAGCTCCAGGCATAAAAATACCAAATCTCCATTCGTAATAGACATTGAATAAACATTGAGTCTGGTTAGTACTTAGATGGATGATAGTTTGAGAATATTAGGTGCTGTACATAAGATTCAGTCCTAGATACCTTATAAACCAAGAGCTGCCTACTGACCAGCAGATACAAGTTTGGAGCAATTTGCTGTGATCTAAGCCGACCAAACACTAGCTAGCGATCACAGATCGATTTCAAATTAATAATAGTAATGTGATGTTTTTTGCTTTTAATATTTTCGTGAGCATGCGAAATTCGAAGATAGCTTTTAAGCCTTTAATCTGATTATTAGGGAGTAATTTATGGCTAGAATTAAAGTTCATTGTGATTTATTTGCGCCCCTAAACGAAAGTAAAACAGGAATTTTCAAATGCGTCTCTGTCATATCAAAGACTCCATTCTCATTAACTTGTTTAAATTTATTCTCTCTCTCCATTTTAATATTACCCTCCTAATATTTTAAACTCTTTCCCACCTTTTCTATCTTCCCTGCTTCATTTTCCATTTAGCGACCTATACTTCCTTCAATTAGTAAATTTGTTTCTCTCCCTTCTTTTCTTTTAAACCAGTCAGTGCGCTTCTAGTTTGATTTTCCAACTTTTTGCTGTGTTCTTCATTCCGTGTTGCTATTGTGATGATTAAATCTAAATTCCATTAAGTTAACACAAAAAAGAAATAGGTCGAGAGCTCGGTGGTGCTTATATTATTAAAGCTCTAAATATAAATTAACGGAATAACATCCAAGTTTACTTTTTACAAAACATTTTTATTCATACAATTGTTTCTGCCTATTCAAAAAACACATTTTTTCTTGCTAATTAATAAATTCAAGGAATGCTTTCGAAAGCTTTCTAATTGAAGTTTAGTTTCAATAAAATAAAACCCAGTTTTTTTTTTTTAAAGGAAAAATTTTTTATTCTCATAAAGTAAATAAGTAAAATAAAAGATAACAATTTTGTTAGTTGGCAGTTTTGATATTTTTCTGTGTTTTATTTGTTCGAAATAAAAATGATCAAGAAGGCTTTTGAAAAAATTTCTTGAATTTATCAATTATAAAGAAAAAATAAGTTTAGGAATGGGCAGAAATAACTGTATGAATAGAAGTATTTTTTAAAGTAAAGTCGGAATATATATATATATATATATATATATATATATATATATATACTTTTGAGCCTTCTCATACATGTTCTCGTCCATATTTATATAAAATTTTATTCCAGTCAATTGTTATTTCCTATTATTTTACCTCTCTACGAATGCAGACTGAACACATAATTGGCATATGTAAATGATACATTTGACGACACGTCCAAAAATATCTTTTAATAAATTTTTAACAAATTCAGATTTTATATATATATATATATATATATATATATATATATATATATATTGTATTGGCAGTAATTATTTGTTTGTTTAAAACAAAATATATAAGTGTGTCTCCTAAAAGAGTGCTCAATGTTTAGACAGAGCCAAAATAAGTGAATTTAGTTTACAAACAAATGTCTACATATAAGCATACATGTTTCAGCGAAAACTCAGTAAGGGAATCGCTTCGTCAGGCCAAGGACAACTCTCCTTATATATATATATATATATATATATATATATATATATATATATATATATATATATACTTGCTAAATTGTTGGTATGGAAGTTGTAAGTATAACGTAAAATGAACCTCCACTCAATTTTTTTACTGTATTTTAGTAACATAAATCCTCATTCAGAAATGTCTTTTAGAAATTTCTAGCAGAAGAGCATTTTACCTTAAAACTACATTACTGACACCCCAACCCCCTTAAAAAAAATTGATTGGTAACTTTCAAAGATTTACTTTCATATTTATTGGGTTTATTGTTGTATTAATATAGTAATTGGAAATTTTGTTTTGTTTAAGAAATAGCAATAACGTTATGGGGTAAAAGTAGTTTGCTTGAAGCATTGTTTAATGTGTATATAAAAGAAATAGCTGTATAGAATGAAAGAATAATGCAAAGATGTAACCAATAGACTAGTACTGAAGCAACTTAAGGTATTATTTATAGTGGAACCAGCCATGCTGTTTCATTTTATTGAATCAAGGCATGTGTGTGTGTGCATATGATATGCACAATCATTATATACACACACACACACACACACACACACACACACACAGAGTTTTTGTTTGGAAAAAGACATCCAGCAGAGTGCTCAATTATAGGGAAAATCTGGAAATAAGAGCGCATTTATATTTTATATTTTGTTTGCAGAAAGTTTTTATATGCGAACAGTCATTGGTACTGTCGGTTTCATACCCGATAATTAGGACCGTTTTAGATCCCTATATCAAGCTCTCTTCAGGTGAGAGATGAGTATTGACTGAAGAGAGCTTGATGTAGGTATCTAAAACGGTCCTAATTATCGGGTTTGAAAACGACGGTTCCAATGACTTGTCTAATCTAAAAACTTTTTTGTAAACAATATATAATATATATAATATTCTACATGTGACATGTTTTTATGTTCGAACTTGTGTCAGGTGGTCAGGTAGCATATCTATGATGCTATATATTTCGGAAAGTCATTCCTTCGTCAGGCGTGTGTTTAACTTGCACACATTCATAGTGTATTTTACTGTTATCTACCACGCACATTTGAAATTCAAACACATGCCTAACGAAGGGATGACTTCTCTAAATATATAGCATCACGGATCTGCACCTGACCACTTGACGCAGATGAGAATATAAAATATCGCATGTAGAATATTATATAAAATATATATATGTATGTATCTATATATAAACGCACATGTATTAATTCACTAAAGTGAAACTGCAAGGCCGGTTCCACCATTATACGTTGAGTTGCGTACACCTCTGCATTGTTCTGCCTTCTATAAACTTTCTTTCATAATAACATTTTTTTTTAAATAAATATTTTGTATTCCGAAAAATTATAAAGAATAAACTTTATAGGTATGGTCATGATGTCTTAAACACTTTTCTAAGCGTGTACTAAACAAAGAGAAATTAACACTATTCCGTATGAAAAAAAAAAAAATTGAAAGAATCAGAAATATATACAGGGTGAGCCAAAAGTAGGTGGACAATAAAAAAATCAGAATCGGAAAACTCAGAACTTTTGTGGGTATATACATAAACCTATTCAAAATGCAGTCCACTTACTTTTGGCTCACCCTGTGTATAGAAGGGAGAATGTGATATTAAAGACTTCTCTGCTTATCCCCCTATTCTTGTAGCATTTTGATATATCTCAAACTATAAATATATTAGCTCATCCTATCCAGCGCTGCTCTTGATTATTTTTTAATTTCATTAATAATTTCAGTGAATGAAATATAAACAAGATTTCATGTTCTCTTAAAAAGAGGGAGGGGAGTAGATCAAATGAGTAGAAAAAAATCTTTATTCGTTAATACATAGTTACTGTCCCTCATTAAAAGTTTTTTTTAAAGAAATCGACCAAACAAAGCTAAGTAACTCTGCATTGACGAATATAGTTATTTTATCTGTTTCCCTAAAATTGGGTAATATTTGAAAATTCAAATAGAGTCTCTCAAACATATATTATTTAATAGGAATTCATTATTGAAATGAATACTATTAATTTATTTATTGCAGACTATTATACTCATCTTTTTTAGTTATTTCTTCATGACGTTTCGGCCAACTATTCCTCTGCCCTTACCACCTAATGAAGGCCGGAGGAATAGTTGGCCGAAACGTCGTGAAACAAGAACTAAAAAAGATGAGTATAATAGTCTGAAATAAATCAATTAATAAACAATGCTCATCTTAATAATGAATTCCAATTAAATAATATATATATACCATTCGGTGCAGACCCGACCATCGCAGGTCAGATATAAACGTGGACATATAAGACCAAAAAATCCAACGTTGATCGCCCTTCAGAGCTCGTAATGCAGTGGATAGATACGTTGAATCTCTACGGTTCCAGATGAGCATTGTCTGATGATAGCGGTTTCAATCCTACCCAAAGCCGGCCAGAGGCTTACTTGGCCAAACCGTGGTGAGACGATAAAAACTATGGAAGGCAGTAATTGCTGAGGATGCAGTTAGGAGATTCAGAATTCCTATCTCGTCGCGGTTATCACCTGACGAAGACCAGAGGAATAGTTGTCCAAAACGTTGTGAAATGGCAACTAAAAAAGATGATGATAATAGTCCGCAATAAATAAAAAAAAATGGAGTCCCAAACGAATTAAACAGATTTACATTTTTCTTTTGCTGAGATGATGTACCACTGTTGCATCAAGAAAGCTGTTGTACAAAAATCAAATATTGTTTTTGTAGAATAAATAACTGATCAAAACCGAGCCTGGCTTTACTTTATTGTATAGAAAAAGATATGCCTGTTTACGATCACATATAACTAGATTACATACATAGCTGAATAGAGCCTTTATATCTACACCCACTTCTCTACGGTGTTATTTATTACAGATGGAATTGAAATATTTAATAATTAAACATGTTATGCAAGAGAAAACCTTACATAACACCAGAACAACAACAACAACAATGTGATCAGTTAAAGAACCTTCTTCAGTTGGAATAGCAGAAAAGATCCCCAAAATACATTGGTTATTGATTAGCATTAAAGCACAAGTTTTTTTTTTGTTGTTGCTAATCCTGTCTAATTAGTACAATTGTTAGGAATTTATTCCAAGACTTTGATGGAGTTTATTGCGTGGTTCTCTTAATTGCAACTATTCAATATCATGACAAGAATTTATTTCTTGTTAGTGTAATCTTTATAGAATGTTCTTCCTGTTATTTGGCTGTCAAGGCCTTTATATTTAAACTTCATGAATCAAAGAAATGGAAAAGATACAGCCCGCTTTCTGTTTACTGTTAGATATCTAAGAACCCAATGTCACAGGCTAAAACACTTTTTCTTAATATAGTAGTATGAATGTGGTTAGTGTTGCTGAATGTGGTTTTTGAGTAGCGTGTTCGAGTTCTGCGAGAGCTGATGAGTTTCTGTTCAAAGTCATGTAACATTTTAATACTGTATTAAACAATGACATCGCTTCTT
This sequence comes from Euprymna scolopes, assembly GCF_053919585.1. Lineage (NCBI taxonomy): Eukaryota > Metazoa > Mollusca > Cephalopoda > Sepiida > Sepiolidae > Euprymna > Euprymna scolopes. The sequence continues at coordinate 91,825,689 of NC_136494.1, forward strand.
TTTAAAATTTATAAACTTTTAAGAAATTCCTTTTCATAGACACTTATCAGAAAAGAAAAGATCAAATCCAAGTCTGTCACAAAGAAGGTAGGCTCCCTCTATTGGACTAGAAACTTCTCACATTTTATATCTTTACAAAGCTTCCATTCAACCGATCATGTATGGAGTATTACTGTCACATTTGGGCTAATGCACCAGCCTCTCTCTTGTAAAAAAAAAAAATAATTTATAACATAATAGATTACACATTGTCTGCTAAGTTCACTCCCCTGCCACATCGCTAGAGAGTAGCATGCCTGTGCTTTATTTCGACTGAATGTATTCCAAGAAATTTACTACACTTGCACACCCTAAATGAAAATACTCCCAAACCACGAGACAAGCAACAAAATCCCACCTCTTCACTTTAGAAGTCCCTAAATTCCAGAAGTTTTTCTGCTTTGGCAGCTTCTTTCTTTGGATCGCTTGCCTTTGGAATTATCTACCTGTTTTTTCTGAAAGTACCAGAATTTTAATGTAATAACATTTTGATGCTCGTCAATATCCCTCGTCAATACCCCTATAAACCTATACCTTACCAGAGTAGCCCTTTATGCTTTAATAGTGTAGTTTAGGGTGAATAAAAGGCAAAAATAATATGAAAGTAAATAAACTAATAAAAACATCTTTGGAAAGCATAGTGAACCATAACACAAAGGGCTGAGATTAGAATCACGTTCTGCTACGCGTGTTTTTCTTCTTTAATCAGGTGCTAATTATCACTCTAAATTTTCGACGATACATAATTTGCATCATGGCATCCTTCGTCAAAGGACATATGTGTTAGTAGCTTGTATTAATAAATCAAGGATAGACAAGTCATAACTATTCTCATGGTGTTATTATAAATTTATATAAATAAATATCTTAAAACTATTCAAACTATTACAACTTTGGTCAAGGTAATTGGAAAATTACTCTTAGCAAAGAAATAATAAATAGAATTTCTTTGTTCAGATAATAATATAATAATAATAATTAATTATGTTCTGGATGTTTCTTTAGAGTATGTTACTAAAGCGATTTTTGCAACTTAAAACATTGTTCTATTAAGATATGTTATGCAAACGTGTATTTGCACGTACTGACTTTCGACAAATTTAATTATACCCATTTTATATATACATATATATATAATTAGCTTTTTTTAAAAAGCAATACAGTAGAGTGCTCAATTATAAGGATGATCCCAAAATAAGAGCGTATTGCTTATATTTTGTTTACAGAAAGTTTTAGATGAGACAAGTCATTAGTACCGTCGGTTTCAAATCCGATAATTTAAGCTCTCTTCGGCCAATACTCATCCATTAGGATGAATATTAGCTGAAGAGAGCTTGATATGGGTATCTAAAACAGTCCTTTATTATCAGGTTTGAAACCGACAGTACCAATGACTTGTTTCACATAAAACTTTCTGTAAACAATATATATATATATATATATATATATATATATAAAAGCAACTTAATGAATAACTTTCTAAGCGGATATTTTTCTGTCACCCTGTTTACCAAGTGTTTTTGTATTGACCCTATTATGTACTTTTTAAATACCTTTATGTATATATACCCATGAACCAAACTTTTCATAGAACACTTAAGAGATATAATTGAATCAGATGTAACTTTTTCAAAGTCAATGGCCCAAATTTTTGATGAACTTTAAACTATTTTAACGATAAGCCAAATGCACTAATTAAGAATAGGATTAATTATAGACAACAGACTGTTTTATACATAGGAGTAAGCATTTGCAGCATCCACGCAAATGCAAAACATTTGTAGAGTGCAATGGAAATCATTTTTATCTGTTTCTTTTTTTCTCTTTCTTAAAACCTGTGCACTAAGCTTTTAAACGTGAAGCAATAAGACTAAAAATCCAGAAAAACTAAGAGTTATTTAGATTTTCCAATCTATTAGTTAAAATTTATAGGACTCCCCGAAGGATCATAAAACTACTTTACAAAAAAATTTTTTTTTTATTTTTCTTGTTTACGCCTTTTCACTCCAAACAAGGAATACTGCTACTCGGAATGTCAGGGACCATTATTTGGAATCGTGTTTTACAGAGAACCCTAGGGAGGTGAGCAGGAAGATATCTGTTCAGATATTTAAACTTTTGCAAGCTAGTGCAGCCAGGAAAGAGGGAAACAAGAATGGAATTTCGAAGTCTAGCAATCTGAGCGAAGGAACTATTAGAATGCATCTTTGGGCCTCAAAAATGAAGGAGGTAAATTTTACTGCTTGTCAAGTTAATCAGGAGTATGTACGATACAGGCGCAATAAAAAAGTAGGAGACATTACTTTCGGAATGCCTCTCTTTAAGCCATCTTTGGAAATTTTTCACTTAATAAGATATTAAATTCTTATAAGCTATTTTCACAATATTAATCATGGCAGTATGGTTTGATTACTTTTTGTTGGGGAGGGGGAAAAGTGTCAGGTTTATTGCACTTAGTACTAAGACATTCTGTCCTTTTTAATATCATTTAATCAATTTTATTTTGCAATAAATAAATAAATAGCAAAGCGCGGCAAGCCATGTAAAACTACAGATGATATTGCATCTATATATCGTCTAAATGTGTGTTCAAGGCGACATTAAACCTGCATATTGTAAGCATCATGATGACCTTTTCTGACTTGCTATTCTAAGCAGCAGTCAGTGACAGAACCTGTCTTCTGCTGAGACGAAAGCGACAATAGTATATCTGTTAGTGTCTGCAAAAACCGTGCCAAGCTGTTAGGGAAAAAAATCTATTCGAAAAATAAATTAAAATTTCCTGTTGATACAGTACATTAGAATCAGGTATCCTCTCATTCTCATTCAGGAACAGGTATTTCAGCTAGTAGCAAATAATACATTTCAGACAATGTGTTCATAACATTCTTAATTCTGACTTACAAGACTTACCGTCAACAGAACAAATGCAAACTGACCTTCATCTCCCATGCAATCAAATGGATTGAAATTTTGATATAAAGTGATTTTAATATGCACTTCATATGATTTATAAGATTTAACAGCCATTCCGCATAAATCACAACCAGCAACTAATGATATTACAATTGAATACCAAACTTTATGCCAACAGGTGAGTTTGCAGTTATTTCGATTTTAAAGATTTGATTCTGATATTCCAAGAGCAATTTCTGTCAAACTTCTTCGGTTGACTTTAAACTTCAATCTTTGGTTCCAAATGTTTTAGAAATCTGCCTTTAAAACTAAGCATCTCTCTCTCTCTCTCTCTCTCTCACACACACACACACACATTACATACAAAGAATGAAATAAATAAAACGAAGTTGAACATTACAGAAGAGATTGGGAAAATTAGGATGAACTATTTTACTAAAAAAAAATAAATAATTTAAGTGAAACTTTATAAATTCATAGTGTAAAGTATTAAATAAAATTCATTCTCGAGGGCAGAGTTTTACATACAGCACCTAATATTCACATATCGTCACCCATCTAAGTACTAGGCTCAGCGTTTCATAACGTTGATGGTCTTATAGGAACCAATCTGTCAGTAGAAATAAAGACATATCGATGGAAATTTAGTATCTTTACGTCTGGAGCTAAAACTATACTATTACTATGTTTTAATTCAAAATCAGGAGGATTGAGGATAGTGCAGTATCTGTTCTGCAGCTATGATACCATCTTCCCAGAGATTGCCTTCGCCTTTTTTGATTGGAGGTAATGTAGTATCTGTTTTGTTGTCATCATGCCATCTTCCTATGTATAGCGTGCTCATTTTTGTTGGGTGTGGTAGTATAGTATTTGTTCTGTTGCCATGATACCATTCGTCAGGCATTGTCTTTTCATTCAGATTGTATAGTGTAATATATATGCATAATTGCGTTAAGCAACATTGAGCCTGGTTAGTACCAGATGAGTGACCATTTGGGAATTCTAGGTGCTGTATGTGCTCTCCGCTTATCTCAGCGTTTGTTTCCAGTCGTCCTGTATTTACCTTTCACTTGCCACTGGTATTCAACAATGTCGACTCAAAAAAGGTGGGGTTGAAGATTGCACGCCTCCTGCCACAAAATTTCGCACGCAGGCACCCATTCGTGGGTATCCATAGTATTTCAAAGACTGAAGGAGCCTGTGTATAGTGTAATACATTCATATTTGGATTCTTCAGATTACTGTTCCTATCTTGAGTGTTATTTTAACAGAATTGCGGTCAATGTAACCTCCAACCTTCTTCAGGTGTATTTTGCCGGACTCAAGAATCTTTCTGTCAAACTTGGGAATCTGCAAGGAATTTTGAAAGGAACCCTTTATTTACTTCATAAGGACAGCTTGCTTCCACTCTGTCAGCTATAGCTGAATAGAGGTCCTAAGTAATTCACAATTGTATTTTCGGTCGCCCAAACTGAAGATCGAACCTTCAACCTTCAGAAGAAGGTCATTTTTACGATTGAATTTTTCCAAGTACTCTAACCCCTGCACAAGGACCTGTAGCACAGTGGTTAGAGTACTTGAAAAGATTCTCTTGTAAAGGTGATATTCTTCTGAAGGTTGAAGGTTCAATCCTCAGTGCGGGTGTTACGAAGAATGCAATTTCAAATTACTTAAGACTCCTAACCAATCATGGTTGACAGAACAAAAGCATACTACCCTCATGGATTAAATAAAGAGCTCCATTCGCAAATTCGTACAAATTTCTGCGTTTGATAAAGAGATTCTGAAGTTCGATAAAATGCACCTTAAAAGTTCGGAAATTAGATCGGTCAAAACGTTATGAGAATAACATACAAGGTGAAACAATAATAAAAATAATCAAAATAGTATAAATTATGAAGGATATTGTTTTAATATTTTTTTTCGTTTTTAATCTGGAGATTTATTATTGTCTAAACAGATTTCAAAACCTTTTTTTTTTTATTTTGCTAATAGAGTAATATATTTTTAGAACAGTTGTCAGGTCAGATTAAGACCAAAAATATTTTTGGATGAAATTGAATCAATTCAGAAATAATGGTAAAAATAGAAATCAAAAGGGCATTTTTGAGAACTATTAGACGAAATATTGAGCAGAAATTTCATACGCATATTAGCAATATAAATATTCTGTGCTGTGATATATTTCTTGTTTTTAGAATTTAATTGAGATAATGGTTTAAAAAGGAGATCCCCAAAGAGAAAAAAAATATCTTATTATCAGATGAATTTGATCCGAACTTAATAATTTTAAAAATAAATTGTATCAAAGTACGCTATTATATTGCCAATAACATATCTGAGGATCCGGTTCTGTCATGAGTAGGGCTATGACAAGAGAATATTCTTTTCATTATTTTGGCTCTCGAGTATATATCAGTTAATATCTTATGTTTTTGGATAGATTGATGTGGTTCTCGATTGATCAACTGTGTCTGTGTCGGATATATACTCGTGAGTCCAAACAATGATGAGAATATTCTCTTGTCATAGCCCTAGTCACGAGTACCAATCTTCACTGTTGAGGTTTCCATTTGACATGACTTGCGAGGCCCAGTCGGTGGTAAAATAGCCGCGGACAGTGTTCACAATGGAGGGTAGGGGGAGATAAAATTGTAGCAAGAATCTAAGAATCTGAATTACACATTCATAAACTTTCGTTTCTAAAAAAGTTCCACTTTCTCCGGAATTAATTACATATGGGAATGACGTTTGTCAATATATTATTACATATTTCACCGGTTGAAATGTTTCAAAAGACACAAGCAACAGTATCTGATGGGATATTATCTGGAAGTGATGCTAAACACACACTCTTGTTTTACAATATATATAAAGTGGCCTTTTCTGTCTGTCTGGGGAACGCTCTCTACCAAACTCCACTGTTAATTTTTAGTTCACAGACTTGAAACTTGATATATAGGTCAGTTGGACTTGTGAAAGAAATTCTATTGGGTTTTTTAGCCTGTAAAAATAGCTGAAAAAAAGTCAAAATTGATAAACAATGAAAGTCAGCATGCGTAAGTCGACTTAAATGTATATTTGCGCATGAGTGCAAGAACACTTTAACATTTTACAACATTAATTTTTCAGTTTTTATATGTGTAATGACATGGTACATATATAAAAGAATAAGGCTCGAGAGATATATGTTTTGGTTTCGATTCTAGCTTATAGCACCCAAGCTATATACTTTTTCAAAACTTTAAATCACTATTTATTGGGTATAATATAATAATCAAAATAGTATTTGCCATGTAATAATCAATACGAAATCTGCATGAATTAAAATATCGTATTTAAGTATATTTATGACTGAACAATGCCGAGCGGCTTGCTAGTAGAATATAAAGACACATTCAGGGCAGTTGCTTCGCTGTATCACAGCTATAACATATTTTCTCATTGTTTATTTTTAGTAATAACATTGAACATGGGTGAAGTTCTCTGATACGACAAGGGCCCGTTAGAAAATTAGGAATCAACTCCAAAGGAAATACTATTTCAGTCACCTAAATTATTTAGTGATAGCGAATTGAACTCCGATGGTCTTGCTCTGATGAAACGACAATGATAAGACGACAAATTACGAAAATCAAGTGACTTTGATCAGCTCGTTAAAAATAATGTAACGCTACTTCGATGTATGTTTGTGGAAAGAATATATTTTTATAGATATATTTATTGATAAACCGACATTGATCAGTTAAATAATTTAGTATAAACGTTGGCCGTTTCTTCTCTGTAAGCGGAAATAACGCTTGGTGTTTGAGAAAGGGAGGTTTTCCGAAATATCAACATGTTTTCAAGCATCCCGGATTCTATTAACAATAAGTGCTAAAAAATGCTTTCCGCCAAAAAATGTTTACTATTTACTTAAAAATGAAGAGATATTTTTTCAAGAATCATCTCGCATATATTGTCTTAAATTTTTCGTTTTTTTTTAATCTCCTCATTCACCGTTCCGATGTATTCTGCATGGCATATAACCATATTAAATACATATATACTTTAATTTAACACGTCATTAGTTGTTTTGAACATTATTTTCGTTTGTGATATTATTCGTTGGTATTTGAACCTAGATCGTCTGCAATTTAGGTCAAAATAAAAAAAGAACAAATAATTATTTGGTAAATAAATGAAAAACATAACTTGTCCGTGAGGTCAGTCGATCAAAACGCACGAACAATAAAAGAATGATACTGTTCGAGAAAGCTGTAAACGAGAATCAGATCACAGACATTGGTAACAGGATGACGGCAGATAACATAAGGAAACGACATTTAAATGAGTGTTTTTGAGTGGCGGGAAAAAAGAGTGTTTATCGGGCAAACAGACAGACAGACTGACAGATTGACTAGTGGAAAATCAAGGAAAGTCGATATGACAAAAATTAGCTCAGGTCCATGACAAGTTAGTTAAATTCATTTACAAATGAGCTACAAAATAAAAAGCATTCTATATAAATAAAGCAGTAGATGTATGTATGTGTGTTTGTCTATGTGTTAATACTTAACCGATAAACTCTTAAACTACTGGTCACATAACACTGAAATTCGCAAGAACTAGTAATCATACACCAAGGGTGGTTTATAACGAGTAAAATCTTTGTTTGGATGGATGAATAACGCGTACAGAAGTCGGCAATGTTCATTTCTATTAGTTTGCGCATGTTTAAACTAATCATAGCTAAAAGTGGTTTAATTTTATTTGTTGCGTTAGTTCATATGGTAGCGAACGCGGATGGAGTGCTAAATGTTTGGTTTCGATTCTAGCTGATGGCACTAGAATCATTTTTTTTTTAACTTTTGAAATCAGTACTATATATATATATGTTAGATATTACTCGGACAAAGCTGGGTAACCTGATCGATTATTATTATTAGAAAAATAAAACAGATTTAGAAAAATGTGGATTTACAGCTTGGAATGTTTGGTTAGGAATTTAACTCAGAAATAAAATAAAGTCCATTTAGGAATTTTAAAATAGATTGGGCTTTGTTTAAGTAGACAAGGCTTTAGCTTACGTAAACGACACGTGCTTTTCTCACGTAATAGCAGAGATTAAAAAAAAAAAACTAAGTTGGCGAAAAACGCGTTAGCGAACAGACGTATGAATGACCCTTTTGGAAGCAGAAAGGGAAAGAACCAAGAAAATGTAGAAAAGGACTCAGCATGCCAAACTCCGACATGGGAATACATAAGACGAATAAAAACCATGTAAAGTATAATTCGTTGTTTAAAACTAAAAAAAAAAAAAACTTATTTAATTTATATATTTTTTATCATTCGTTAGAAAACTATTTAGTCAATAAGTCATTTAATCACTTGCAATCAATGCCTCAACTAATATATATATATTGTATATAATGCATTTTATACATTACTAATATAGTTTTGATTTTATTTAATACATTGCTAATATAGTTTTGATTTTATTTTATACATTACTAATATATAGTTTTGATTTCCTTTATTAATATATTCTGGTTAATTTTATACTATTCAAAAGCATTAGGATAACGAACATATACTTTATTTAACTGTTAAAATATTTTAGTTTTAACCCCACCTTGTTTTATCATCCTTATTACTAAGCTAGAAACTGGGGGTATACAATTTATTAATTTTAAAGTAATACGAGCTATTCTCAAAAACTGTGACATACTGGTTCCATACAAGATAAAAACAGGGCAAGTACTATCTTTATGCGGCATACGAACTATTTGAAAGGGGAAAGAGTTTCTTTTATCAAATATTTTATAAAGAAAAACCCCACCCTCAATTTTTATATCTAAATCCAGAAATGTAGCCTGTTGTCCTCTATGTTCACAATTCAATTCTAACACCTTTGGATATATAAGATGTTTATTATTTTTTCGAATTCATCGCTATCGTTTATACATATAAGGTCATCTATAAATCTCCTACACCCATGAAAATTATATGTTTTAGATATATCATTTTTTATTTGTGATGACATATATACTTATATGCATATGCAAATTCAGATTTGTCCAAAATGTGTAGGATTCAATCCCATTGGGATATATAACCCTCTTATATATATATATATATATATATATATATATATATATATATATATATATATATATATATATATATATATATATATATCCCAATGGGATTGAATCCTACACATTAGAGAATTGGTTCTGTAATAATGAAAATTAAATCTGCATGAATTAAAATATATTAAGCGTATTTTATGATCGGCAAGATAGGACACTGCTTGTTGGTTTATAGTAATAAAAATGTCTTCTATATTTATACCAAGAGTAGCAACTTTGCTACTCAGAGAAACGAGAAATTGGATTGAATTATTTCTCTTGCATCTGTCACTTAGGATTAACTAGGCAAACAATAAAATTTGAGGTTCATCGTATCACACGTTATCAGGGATTCAAATAATTTAATATTGCTTAATTTATTTCAAGAACGGGAATTTATTTCATAAAAGATTTAATAAATTTAAAATAAAATACGAAAAGTTAAACATTCTAATCAATAATTTAAGAATAATAAATTATCAAAAAGAAAATGGCTGCAATACATAAAAAATTAATAAAAATTAAATTATATAAAACTTTAGAAAGTTCCTGTAAACACAGTTAACCGTTCTATTCTAAACAATCTCTTTCTAATAGCTCTTTTTGTATATTTGGATTGCCATGTTTCTATGATTTTCTCAAGAATTCATTGATTGCCATAATTTCTATTTTAAGTAAAAATACAAAATCTACATTGCAAAAAAACAAAACAAAAATAATGCCAAAATCGAAAACTAAATTTGCAAAAAGCATGAATTCTTATATTGAATGAAAATTTCATTTCCAAAAAATGATATAAAAAGTGCCAATAATTTCTATTGTGAAAATTCATTTGAAATATTTATTAAAGGGATAATTTCGTTTGAGATGTTCATTAGAAAAACACAGACACACAAAAATATTTATTTTTTTATTTTGTGCGAAAGTGTAGTAGAGATGATTTTTTTTTTTTTTAGGTAAAGTAATGCAATATCTGGTCTGTTATTATGATACAATCTTTTCGTGGATTACCTTGTCCTATTTTTATAAGGCACTGTAATATCTGTTCTGTTGCTATGATACTATCCAACCAGACATTTCCTCTTCCCTTCTTTTTTTGGGTTGAGAGGTGGTGTAGTATAGTACAAAGTGGAATGATAATGGTTATCGTCTTTGTTGTAGTTTCAAGTGAGGGCCACATCATACCACCTCACATGTTTGAAGTCAGTTTGAAAGTCAACGCCAAAGTCTACTTGAATGTGCTGATGAGCGTGGCGATCCCTTGGTGCACTCAGGTGGCCGCTGGCAGATCCTGGCTGTAGCAGTAGAACTTGGCACCGGCCCACAAGTCCAAAGATACCCAGGCTTGGCTCCAGAAGGAGTGCTAAGATTTTGTACCCTTTTCTCACTGCCCACTCCTCTACCGACCTGAACCCACTGGACTACTTAGTTTGGTCATACATCGAAAATATCCCCAACATGACCTCCCACAACACTAAAACCAGCCTGATCACTACCATCTGCTGAGCTCCTGCCAGCGCTTGTGGAAAAGGCATGCTCCCAGTTCTGGACCCGTATCGAAGTGATGATTGAGGCTGAAGGCGGCTACATAATCAAGTTACCTAAATTGATTTTTCAATAAAAGTTTTAAAATAAAGCTGTAGTGTTGTTTTCTTTAAGACGACACTTTTATCGTTCCACTCTGTATGTATTTGTAGTGAGGAAGAGTAGTGTGTTACTTGACTTGTTGTTATAAAACTATTCTTCTAATTTTTTGGAGATGGAGAGGATATCTGTTCTGTTGTCATTACCTTCCCTATTTGAGGGTGGGCTTTATATTATAGCGTCCGTTTTGTTGAAATGAGACCATCTTATACGGTGTTGATTGTGCTATAAAACTCACATAACAAAATAGATAGCATAGATATCATATCGAAGTAAATTCGTGGAAGGTGGACAATATGCCAATGCAACACCCAACATATTATTAAATTTCATGTCTAAATGTGAGAGCTCAATGCCAATCACTATACAAATGGTTGGGGGACATTTTTAAATGTAACATGCAACATTGTTAAACTTAAGAGGCACCCATTTTTATCTTTGACTTTTGTTTTAATGTACAGCAGCAATAGTAAATTGACCTCTGTCCTTTTTAGTAGACAGAACTTTGCTTTAATATTAGATTTTTTTATGCAGATATTGATTGAAAATTCAAATGAATTTTCCAGATAATATTAATTTTTTTTTTCATAAAATCCAGGTTGTTACTGAATGTAGCTTTTTTTGGGGGGTGGGGGAAGAAATAAGTTGTATTCAATCCCAAAATGCCCAATATCTTCCAGAGTAAAGTAATTATGGTAATACTAATATTATAAAGTAGTATCAATATTATAAAGGCTTATGGATCTAAGGGCTGAAGGCATTATATGTCCCTATAAAATTGCCTCTCCATGGGGACAAAGTTAGACACAAGGTAGGTTTTTAATGTGGGGAAAATACAACTGCCCAAAAATGGGGAGTCTTGATCGGAAGAACATTAAAAATTATCTCAGTCTAGAAAAAATTCTTCTTCACCAACTGAAGATAGATGAAGTATACTATCAAAACAGTTACTATACTTCGATCCATTCCAAATGTCGATGTAAGCCTTCATAATATTTTTACTATATATATTAAACTGAATAGAGATATCAATGTTTGTTTATTTTATTTTATTTTTTTAGCCAATTTAAAAATCAATTATTTGCTTTGAAGCAGCATTTTGCGATAAAACTAATTTTGGAAGATGGTGTAAGACATTTTCTGAAGAATTATTGATATTTATATGTATTTGTTTTTATTGTCTTTCAGCATTTTAGCAATTCCATTCATTGATCTCATTGTAATCTGATATCAAAACTAAAGCAGACCAAGATTTGTACATATATATTAAAAACTAAAAATTGAAGAAATCTGCTGACAAGACTTCAAATTAAACAAAGATTTATCAAAAATAGTCATTACCTTCTTTTAAACATAAAGGTTAAATATTTAACATGAAGTAAATAAATCAAAAATTTAAAAATCGCAAAAATATGTCTAAACGAGAGAAGTCACAAAAAATGTTCATAAATTTTCTATTTCAATTTCAGAAATTTTTCTACATTTATTTGAACAACCGTTAAACATTTTCCATACTCTTTATTTTAATATGCATTTTCTTAATTCTGATTAATGAAAGCATTTTAGTCAATAAATCTAATTTCAATTATACATTTAAAAACTCATCCATCTTGTCAGCTGAGTACCTCATAAACAAAGCATTTTTTTGTGTTAGTTATCAACCATTGGTTATCGCCAATACGGAATTCGAAACTGATTATATATATATATATATATATATATATATATATATATATATATATATATATAATTATTATATTATTTTATGTATCTATTTTCAGTATTTACTTCGATAGTGCTCGATAAGTAAGTAGAGCAAGCCTGAAAAATCCTCAGATGGATGAATTCGGAAAATTCTGTGTAGCTTAATTGCCATATATATTTTCAAAACGTACTACACACACGCACACACATATATATATATATATATATATATATATATATATATATTTTTTTTTTTTTTTTTTTTTTTTTTTCCAAGAAGTTTTGCTTTTCTTTTTAAACTTAAAAATTAATGTTTTGTTTTCAGAAAACCAACAAATGCTAATCCTCATTTTCTGCTCTTGTTCGTTTGATTTTGCTTGTTCGAACGTTACTAACCCCTACCTGGATTTATGTTTTATTGTTCTTATGTATTTATAAGAAAAATTATATTTAATACTAGAGAAAATTATGTTCTAGATTTTTTTAATTTATTTTTTATTACATTTCCACCCCAAACAAGGCACATTACCACTTTGATCTAGGGAGGTTAATATCAGAGACATAAGCTACAGAGGTACTATGTAGGGAATTGGGCAGCAAGATGTCGGTTTACGTTACACTTGAACTTCTGCATGTCAGTACACTTGGGGAAGCAGGGACCCGGAAGGGAATTTTAAAGTTTAGCGCTTCAGGGGAAGAAACTACTAGAGTAGAAGGGATCTCTACATCTAGGGGTTTCTACTGTGAAGGGGTGGGATTTAGCTACTCTCACAAAACTCCTGTTCTCACCCCTGAGTCCCATATTACATTACATAATATGCCTAAAACATCCCATTCGAAAATTCAGATATTTCAGATTTACATTAAATCTGATCCATAAGTATTAGACACCAAGTAAGCAAGATTTTCTTATTAGGTTGGTGCAAAAATAATGTAATTTTTTTACTTGAAGCTGAACGTCAAAAAACGACTTTTTTTTTGCACCAACCTAATAATTTCAATTTTTTCTTAAAAGCCCTTGCACCTAAACCTTAAAATTTATCCATTTTCTAAAATCCAAATCAAGGAATGGATTTTGATCAAAATTAGAATAAGAATTATAGGCATAAAGTTTAATATCATATCATTATTTAAATCTATGTAAGGATTGTATAAATAGTGCAAAACTGTTCTGTAAATTAATTCTGGAACGGATATACGTCTAACTTTATTATAAAAGAGTATTTAGGGGAAAAGACTATAATTGTTACGGAAAGTAGGAATGACACGGTATGGTTATTCAACCATTTTTAGGATCAGCATTAGTTTTACTCGAACACACATATTTAAGCTGGGCTGAAATTTAAACGATTTAAAAAAAATCTAATGGATTATTGATTCTGTTAAAAGACATTTTTTTCTTTTGGAACAGAACTAAAGCAGAATACAAACCTTTAGGCAATGAAGACAGAGTTGAGGATATTCTTTCCTTGCCAGGAGCAAGAGTTAGCCAGGAATGCATTTAGATTAATTTTCACACGTTAACATTTGAAGAAGAAAAAAAAAAAACGTTATGAAATGCGAATTATTTTTTTTTATAAATTTTTTGATGTTGAGATCAAAGCCAACAGAAATATCAATAATAAAACTTGGAGAACAGCAACTATAGACAAGGAGAGGAAACTGTAAGTGGATGCAGAAAGTTGGCTCAGAAAGTATACAAGTGCAGACATGATGAGCTGGGAAAGATGATCCATTGCAAACCGTGCAAGCGATCACATTTTAGCCTCACCCAACAATATATATACATATATATATATATATATATATATATATATATATGAATAAATAGGTACGGCCAAAAGATTTAGAAACAAACTCGAAGCCTCAGACATCCGTTTCCCAGATACTCATAACCAATCTTCAACATTACAATCAAGGCTGCTTCAAAAACTTGAAACATGCAGAATACGGGTTCTGATGAAATAATAACGTTATTATTTAGAAACCCATTCTGTATTTTCACCTAAAAATTAAAAACAAAAAACAAAAGATACCGTAAAAATTGAATTTAACTTGAAAATCCGATCTTAAATATAGCACAATCTGTATTTTGCGTAATTACCAAAAACATTTATATATACCTATTTAAATAAATATTATTTTAATTGAATATTCTGATCAAGTTTTCTTAAAAAAAAATAATAAAAGGTGTACATTATGCATATAGATAGAGATATATTTGAAATAGTCATCCACGAACACATGCTTCATCTTTTCAAGACTCATCAGTGTAGTTAGATGTAGTTGTTGCACCTACTCAGAGATCCAAACCCTATTCATTAGTCACTACCTATGACAGTCTGTTCTTTGAGCTAATTTGCTGACTGATAATTGAATATATATCACCTATATACGAATGTTTATCTTTATGTGTTTACTTTATTTTAATATCAGAGAGGATTCAATTATTCATATGAAAGAATCAATCTCATTTCCTTGATAATACTGTTTCAATCGTATTGGAGCATAAAGATATTTAAAATATAGGCATCTATATAAATGTGTTCCGTTTTCAAAGCTCATCAGTATGGCCAAGAACAATGAAATCACCAATCCGATACACACACACACATATATATATATATATATATATATATATGAATCACAGTATAGCTGCATTCCAAGATCCAAATATTAGGTTGGTGGAAAATGTGTTTTTTTGACGTTCAATTTCAAGTCAAAAAACGGCATTATTTTTGCACTAACCTAATATTTATTTTTCATGCAAAACAGCTCCCCCAGCATGGTCAAATTTCGGTAAATTTTTTACAGATCCGTGTCGTTATGCAGAAACAAATCTGTTATTATTATGTCAATACCGACACTTGTGCACATTCCTCACAAAAAATAGAAATTCTTTATTTAGAAAAAAGAAATGCATGACAATATAATGCCGGGGGAAAAATATAAAGGAAAAAAAAAAGAAAATTCATAGAAGACTCAGCGTTGTGTGTTTTTTCTAGCAGCCATTTTGGTTTATATTGTCATATATACCATTATATATTATATGTGAGAAAAAAAGCCGTCCAAAATGTTCGAATTAGTCGTGCCAGTTATATATCGGACCCTGGAAATGAATGAATAGTTCTATTTATTGTGTCTCTGCATGTCTTCATATCTGGGGATGTAGTTAAAAAAAAGTCCTATATCAAAATCTTTCACATCCATAAACAGTCAAAGATGATGTTTCACTTTATTTTATTTATAACTTAAAAATCTTAGAAACAAGCTGAGCATGCCCCCCCCCCCCACCACCACCACAGGTGAAAAAAATTACTTTTACCATGACTAATGTTTTGGAAAATTTTCAAAACAGATCCAAGGCGAGCTTATTGAGAAAAGTGTAAACAAACAAATGGACAGTCGATTTGGGGGGCAATTTTACCCCTGTAATGTCCCGGTTGGTTGGTTGTTTTTGTTTTACGGCATATCAACCCTTTTCAGGTTATTTAATGCCGAATCCAAAGATTTTGAAGAAAATTTTTTAAATAGAATATATTTGTTGTTCTCAAGTCGGTTTCTATTTAACCCATAGTTGGGACCCTAACAGGTACTACCACTTCGGGTTACAGTGGACCTGGTAGCAATGGCAATTAAAGGGTTGCTCCACACTCCCCAAAGCCCGCAAGCTGGGGCCTCACCACTGAATATAGTTTAAGGTCATATCCAGGACCTGTAATGTCCCAGAGCAGCACAACCAGAATTATCTGGGAAAATCTGTTCTAGCAAAAATTTACTTTGACCATGACTATTGTTTGTGCAAAATTTTTTAAAAATCCAAGGCATGGCTATTGAGAAAAGTGCACACAAACAAACAGTCGAACGAGAGTGAATTACTAGGTTCAATCCCTCCTTTGTCGGAAGATCAATTAAAAAGTTATAACAAAATAGTAATATGGATTTTATATCTGATAGCAGTAGTACTGGGTGTGCCTGGCAGTTATCGATATTTAAAGAAAAGATATCTTTGAGAAATATTACACTGTTTCGATTAACGAGCAGCATCCTAATAAGATGTGAAGTCTCTCTCTAATAAACAAAATTTAATTAGAATGTTGATATTTTTTAAATGTTTGAAAATATACACATAACAAATTAATTATGAAGAAGCTTAATATTTTGCAGTATGAACGATTAATGTTTATCAGGAAGTTGATGTTATCAAAATGCAATTTAAAAGATAGAAATTTCTTTCTTTTTTTTTTTTTCTCTTAGTGTAACAACATTGAAATTCTCAACCACTGATTTATCTTTTTCTCTTTTCCAGGTCCTGTCACAGGAAGTATACAGATTCTTCATATAGCAGTAGGAACATCTATATCATCATTCTTCTGTATAATTCTGGTGATTTGTGGGTTTTACCACCGCAAAAAATTTGGCGATCGCAAACCCCCAGAGCAAGACCATGTTGAGGTGCGTTATGTTTCGTCATCCGGCTGTAATACAACTGACAGACTACTGACGCAGGAGAGTCCAAAATGCCAACGTATTTCCATAGTATGACTAATGCTCCGTTTAGCTGCTATGCCACAAAAAGACAGCAATAACTTTGTGACAGCCATCCACTGGATTTTGACAATAAATATACCGATGACTCTGATGCTGACAATCAACTGTTCTGTTGCTGCTCAGGATAATATTATTACTAATATTATTACTATTACTATTATTATTATTATTAATACCATTCTTAACACTATCACTAAACTATTTTCATCGTTTGGAGTGAAATACATGCCCATTTCTGCAAGAATTCATGTAAGGACCAGTGACTCCCCATGATACTTGCCATCTTCATCATCTTCATTACCATCATTATTATAGTATGCGTAGGTCAAAGGTTAAAATTAATACAAAAATATACCAAAAAAAAAAACAACAAAAAAACAAGAAGCAACTGGAATAACTTAAGCGGCAACAAATCAATCCACCTGATTGTTACATAAAAAATAATTAAGACTATCGGTCAGTTCTATTTACCAATATCTTAGTTGTGGATGGCCATTTTTTTACGGCGTACTTCTGTCTTTACGCCAGAATGAAAAATCAGATACATGAAGCTGAAAAAGAAAAAGAAAAAGAAAAAAAAATACAAAAATGCATGGATTGATGGACAGAACATTTGAAGACTATCCAATGGTCAGTTTTCTATAGCCAGTGGTCACGGTTCATAGACTAAAAACAGAACTGAGATTTAAAAAATAAGTAAATATATATAATATATATATATATATATATATACATTTTAAAAGATAAAATATTAACAAAAAAAGAAAAATCAATTAAATCAGGAAAACATTGAAGAAAAATGTAAAAAAATAATGTGGAATCATTTTTTTTTTTCTTTTTAAAGGAAACGAAGGAAGGAATCTATCAAACTCTTTTTTTTTTCTAAACTAATAAATACAAGTGAAATAGATTTTCTTCAATTAAAATAACATTTTAAATTTACTACAAGGGAAAAGAAATTCTACATGATCAGTCATGCCAGATTCACAACATAACAGCAATGATGAAAAGAACAAAAAGATGTAAATCAAGAAAGTTGTTAATTAAAGCAATGACTGAACAGCTTCTTCCAAATCATCATCATCATCTCAAAACTCATCTTTTATAAAGAACATTTTAATGACTAGAAACGTTATTGTATCATAATGATAATAATAATAATAATAATAATAATATAAAATAAAATAATCTCTCAGAGGTCAGTGACCAATAATTGTGGATCAAACACTGGCTGGCTGGAATAGAAGATACAATATATCTGTTTTAAATATTTAAATTTAAAACAAAAATGGCGGAAGTTTAGAGGAAAATATGGAAAGAATGATTCCGCGACAATAAGATAATTTGAATAAAGAAAAATAATCCTTTTTTTATCTCAAAAAAAAAAAAAAAAAAAAAAAAAAAAAAAAAAATCGAAATGAAAAACTGGATCTGAATTATAGACTGACAGACGGACTTGAAACGGTAAAAATAAAGTGGGGAAAGAAATATTAAATACAAGAAAAACAGATGGTCTAAGTTGCATTCATTTTTTCTAAACCGAAAGAGATAACTTACCATCTATCTCATCCAGTCTAACAGTGTGTGTGTATGCCAATATATTACATATAACAAATGTAAAAAGTTACTGTTTCCCCCAAACCTCATTTTGTGTCCTTGTTATAAAAAACGCAAAAAGTGAAAAAAAAAAAACTTAAAAAAAAAAAATAAAAAAAAAACTTTTAAAAATTATTAAAAAAAATGAAGTGATGGAAAACAAAAAAAAAATTAAGATTGGCTATCTTTTTAGTCATTTGCTTACCACGCCTCCCATTCCTTAATGCCCCAACCTTTCACCCAGCTATGATCTTACTACATCGATTTAACAGATTTTCATCTCATTATTGTTATAATTAGAAAAAAAACTTGACTGAAACACACACTCACATGTCTTATATATAAGATTTTGAAAAAAAATAAACAGTTTGACAATATGCCCACCCCGCCTAAAAATTATCCTGATTTCTGTAAAACTGTTTTTAAAACATAAGAAAAAAAAAAAAGACATTTTCCCCCACCTCGAACACTTTTTAAAAGAAAATCCGTTTCATTGTGAAAATTAATGAGAACTGAAAAAAAAAAAAAAAGAAAAAGAATAAAAACAAGCTAATAAAAGGGATTCATTTTAGTGAATTGTTTCTGAGAAAGATCTTTCAGTTATTATTCATCAGTGAAGTAACGAGAGAATTGAAGTAAAATTTAACAACGGAAAAATTCAATAAAATCGTCACAATATCAGAAAATAAATTCCTTCAGATTATGCAAGGGAGGAAATGTAAATAGGCTCCAAAACTATTCAATAATAAAAAAAGTTATTCTTCCCGATGAAAGTTAGTCGAAGAAAGATCACCTCAGGAGAGACTTCACTGAAAATTAACCCCCAGTTTTATTAGCTATTTTGAAATTTTGTAATCATCAACAAGTATTTAACAAACTGAAAAAACAATTATACAGCAAAATCACCATCACCAAAAAATATTAATAAATAAAAGCCACTCTTTTTCTCAATTTGTAGATTACAGAAATCGACTTTAGAAAATATTTCATAGTGACGGAAGCAGACAAAAAAAAAATTGTTAAAAGGCTGAATGAGAATTTCTTTTCTGTTTTTTCTTTAATTATAGTTGTGTATAAAATGAGAATATGGATGTGTTTTTCGAAGAATGGATGATGACAACAGCGGTCTCTTTTGAGAGCCTTTTCACTCACAAACACATGCAACAAATATTGTATACTGAATATCATATACACGCAGACATTTATTATATAAATGTTTTAGAGTTTATATATATATATATATATATATATATATATATATATATATATATATATATATATATATATATATATATATATATATATATATATATATATAAAATGAGGGATTGACTAATGAGAAGATGCTTAGACTGATGCGAAGGCAGTAGTGATTATCCTAGCCCTTCAGGCCGGATTTACTAACTAATTTGAAGTATCTGGTTAATATATATATATATATATATATATATATATATATATATAGTGTGTGTGTTTCTGTTGATTAATTAATCGTATATATTTAAATTTAATGAAACGTTCTAAAAATTTGTATATAAGGGGTAGATCTATTTTTACATATACATTTATATTAACCATGTAAATGGCCCATGTTTGATTTTTCATATTGCAGTTACTTTATATGGTTAATAGGAATGCATACATAAATATGTAAAAAATGGTCTTCCTGCTAAATACATGGTATCTACCTTTAGAACATAATATATATATATATATATATATATATATATATATATATATATATATATATATATATATGATGGATGTTTGATAGAGCAGTGCTCATCAGAATTTTCCTGGCAGTCATTGCAAATGAGTTTGTTCATCATCAGGTGCCCGATTAAGTCAAGCATTGTGTTCATTATGTTCTGACCTTGTGTCATACTAAGCTAAGCTTGTATATGTATATAACATTTGTACGTGTGTACATACGTGTTAGACATGTTTCTAGGTATATTACACATACGTGTGTGTATGACACAGTTACTAACACACGTACATTGCTGTGAGCATAAAAAAATCTGCATTAACAGAAAACATGTACACAGGTATCTTTAAAAAACAGTTTCACGTTATATATTTGTGAACATGCACTAATATGCATAAACGTGTGCAATATATATATATATATATATATATATATATATATATTACTTAACCTAACATTATTAAGTACAGTTTATTGTTATTCATTTTTAATATAGATCTATCTGAAATGATTTTGACCTTTTTGTTTGTCCATGATATGCTATCTTGATTTCGGTTCGGTCCCGGTCTTGAGTTGTTGTTGTTGTTGTTTTTTGTTTATATATATATATATATATATATATATATATATATATATATATATATATTTGCCTGTGTACTCACAGTATGTAATCGTTGCAGTTTGAAGCTGTGACGGATCTATTCACAAAATACATTCTTTTCTGTTTGCTTATATTATGAAGTGTGAATGTGCTCGAATGCTGACGTGAATCTACATCCATATAAATTCAATCTTAGGTCTGTGGATCTATATGTACATCATTTTCTATATACATAAACCAAGACACATTTATGTATGTATATAAGTAAAAATAAGCCTACTCAGCTCCAGTTTTATTTCTTTTCATCATTGACTTTATTTTTTTATTAGAACAACCCGATCTGTGGCTGTAGTATAAACATTATTAATTACAATTATCATTTATGACATTATTACTATTATTAACTATACAAAATAAATGAATATTGAAATTGTAAGAAAATATTTTAGTATATTCTGAGGGCTTTTCATCCTGCTAATCATAAAAAAAATTAAAAAGAAAAAAGATGACTGTGTTCATCATCTCTTTCTTTATTTCTTGGATGGAATTGAGGACAATAATATGCATAAAGTATCTAGTTAAAAACCTTTTTTTTTTTTGTATTTTCTTTTGATGGGGATGCAAAAGTTCTGTATTACCTCATCTTTTCAACCAATTATCAACGACGCCACTTATATTGAGTGACCTGGCCTCGGTATCCCTGTTTCTTCTCTTGATACTAATTACACCCCCCTCCCCCGAAACTCCTCCCCTCCACTCTGAATAAAAATACAACAAACACCACCTTGTTTAAACACCAAGATTTTTCATTGGTTTGTTTTTAAAATCTAATTGTTTTTCATCTTGTGATAGAATGTGTGTACGCATGCGTGCTGATATGAAAATCTGGAAGACAAAAAATAAAAGCGAGGGACAAAAATTAATCTTGAATTCACCTGTATTTAACATTAACCTGCCGAGAAATAAGGTGCAATGTATTAAAATGAAAAATGGTTGCATATTCAGCTGAGGGTTAGGAAGGATATCACCCCTAATATCTAACCCTCGTAGTCACCACCTTTATAAGATAAAGGCCAGTTCACTCTCTCACTCACTTGGAACACAAAACAAAACACACAAAAAAAAAAATAAATAAACAATTAAAAAAATATCACGACGCAAAAAGAATTAAAAAGTATTTTTCAAAACAAAATTTTTAAAAATATTAAAAAAAAAGACAAAAACAAAAAAAAACTCTTCTCCTTTAAAATAAAAAAATGTAATAAAATAATAATTAATTTACTAATTATTTCACCCTGTAGAATGCAGGTTTTATTTATAGTTTTTAATAACCATTAAACAATCATTTTTTTTGACTTGGGCATTATTGAAAAGCAAAATTAAAAAAAAAAAGAAAATTTATGACCTAAGTCTTATCGCTGCTGCTATGAGAGATAATAAGCTCATCATAAAGACTATAATAATTCCTTCTCATTATTATTATTATTATTATTATTATTATTATTATTATTATTATTATTATTATTATTATTATTATTATTACCATTAACTAACCAAAATGAATCTGTTAGAGGTTGTTGGTGTGTGTTTATATGTATATATATGTACATATGTAAACGTGCACAGATGTATATAGGAGATTCGGGCAGTCATTCGTTGCGAAAGATATGTTACCGTTTTAAATGTTGCCGGTGATGGTGACCAAACGTAGTGGTGATATAGTGTTGTCATAGTAAGTAAAAAGGAATAAGTACAAATAGCGCAGAAAAAAAAATTATACAGCGTCTCAAACACTGGTATAACCGAACCGCGTTTCATTATAAAAGTTTATTTTGGAGAGAAATAAGCAGAATTGAAAAAAAAAAAATAGTTAATAACCCCCATCCACCCCAACTATCCATATGAATTATCGTAACGCCTTCTTTTCCTCCAAATAAAAATTATTTTAAAAAAATACACTTTTTTACCCTTCTCTCACTTGTCCTTAGGAATTATCACCCACTTTGCCAAATAAAAATGAAATCAAAAAGAAGAAGAAGAAAAAAAAAAGTTCACTCTCACCTTTATATAGATGAAACAACATATTTACAAACACTATGTACATGTTTTCGGGTCGTTATCCTCACTATGATCGTTATATCAATTGCTCTCATTCAATAGAATGTCTGATTAACAATGCATAAAAGTCTGTGTCCACGTTCAGATACGAAAATGTTGAACAGAAATGGTGATCAAACATACAGCCACAGATCCACAGATATCAGTGAGAGATTCTAGACTCTAGGCATAAATTCAGCCTTGATTTCATGGCTTATTTCTCCGTGGCTGAGTCAGATAAAAACACACCTGCCTATAAGGTGGTCTCTCGGAGCACATGTTTGAACCCGGCAGGGGTTCGATTTTTCTCCAATAATTAATTTTTTTTCCCCGTCTAAAGTTTTTTTTTTTTGTTGTTTTACACAGTCGAGTGGATAAAAGTCTTGGTTGAGAAAATTACAAAAGTGAATTATATCTTGTCAGTTCAATTCCAGGTCAAGAAATCTAAACAGAAACCCATTAACCGATCGAGCATATCTAAAAAGAATGGAACAGATTAGCCCAATGGATAAAGGAGTTACTAAATGTACATACCGGATGTCTTAAAAATGTACATACATTTTGAACAATTGTGCAATTGTACAATAATAAAGAATATTGTTTTGTTAGAACACTCTCAATTGCAAGGTCGTTCATTTTGGTGGAATAATTCCAATATTGCTTTTAATGATGACAACGCGACATTGAAGAAGTGAAGTCAACAGCAAAATATTACCGGAAGTATGAAAATCTAACGGCTCAGCGTTGTCAGCAGTGCCTCAAACAAAACGGACGTTATATTGAGAACATGTGGTGACAATGCAATAATGTGATGTTTATAAGTTTTAATATATTTTTTAAAATTAAATCAATCTTTACAACAATTCAAAATATGTATACAACTTTTGGAGACGACATAATATACACTTTAACAAACTAGTCTTCCTACTCTTATTAATGTATTAAATTTCACAATGTTTTATTAAATAAATTATTAGGTTTACAAATTCCAGGAATTCATCATAATTTATGTTATTCAATGCTGTGAGGTAAAGGAACTGAAAATAACCAAATTTACCAATCGAGCATATCTAAAGAGAATATGGAACAGTCTACACTAACAGAGTAAGGAGTTCAATTTGAAATAACCTATGACAAAAAGTATTTTAAAAAGAAGGCCAAAAAGTAGAGTGATTAAAACTGCATGACTAACAAAGAGCATAGTGGCTGAACAATGTATTGAAAAGCGACTTTAGAAGAAACCTGGAAAGGATAGTGGCTGTAATTGTCTGGTAAAAAGGTCAGTGAGTAGTTAGTGAAAATATATGATAAAAAGCGCCTTAAGAAAAAGGCTGGAGAATACAGTGGCTGACACTGTGTAATAAAAAAAGACACTGTTAGAAGAAGGCCGAAAATTCTGTGGCCTAAACTGCAAATAAAACAGTACTTAAAAAAAAAAGACCTATTATTAAAGTGGCTGAAACTATATGATAAAAAGCACTTTAAGAAGAATGCCGAAGAGTAGAGTGGCTGAAACCGTATGATAAAAGGTACCGTTAAAAAAAGGGCGAAGAGCACAGTGGCTGAAAGTGTATGGCAAAAAGAACCTTAAAAAGAAGGCCGAAGAGTACAGTGGCTGAAATGATGTGAATATAATAATCACAGTGAGGATAAAAGTCCGAAGGATTTAAATAACACCACAACCTCCTAAGTTTCGTCAACTAATATGTGCATATGCTTACTAGCACACATACACACACACAGATGCATTAAAAAATATTTATTCACATAGTTTCAATTGAAAATTGACGATAGACGTTCATGCGTTAAATCCAAGAAATTTTTGTTAATCCCCATTGAGTCAAGTGCTGTATTTATTGTTCTCGTCATTTGATTATATTCAAAACATTCATCCGATTAAATTTATATGGTGACTGGCAGTTTCATGCCCGAAGCAATCATCAAGCCATCTCGTGTATATATTATACCGTAATTGGTTTGACCAATAGGAACTAGTGTTTCTCCTGGCATAATTTTTTTAAAATTTCAAGCCAAAAATTAAAGAAGAAAGGATTTAGAGGTTACCAGTCTTTGGAAAAATCGAGCCGCATGAAGAGATTATTTTCTTGTGTTGCTTTCTCAAAAATGGTTGATCAAGAATAATGTGCTCTTGTATGAAAGTCAGTGGTCACCAATTCTGATCTGCCGCAAACCGGTTAAAAAGAAAAATGATTGTATTTAATACTCAAAAAACAATTTTATATAATAGCTTCTCCTATCTTTTGAAATAAAAAGTAATTTTAGTTGGTAAATTATATTGATGACAAAATATAGCGCTTTTTTTAAAATCTAATTTGGAAACCTTTCACAAAGTATTTAGAAATATTAAGTCGGTGCAACAGCTTTTGCCGATGTAGAATTTCATCTCGAAAATGAAAAACTGTATATTTGAAAATCATTATTCATATCAATAACGACCTTTGCTCTTTATAACTTGGTTCCATCTGTCAACGAGCCTATTACCTCGCTTGTAAAATTCTTTTAGGTTTTTATGTGAAATATGAATCTAAGTCATGTTCAATCTCTTCCTGTGATTTTAACTTTAGTCCATCTAAATGGTTTTGTAATCCTCGAAAAAGTGATAATCTTAGCGAGCTAGGCCAGGCGAATATGCAGGTTAGGGCAAGATTTTCTTAACCAATTTCTCAGAGGAGATTTTTGGTTACTAGTGCCGTGTAAAGAAGTGCATTATCATGATCAAAGCCAACTTCCCTTCTGTTAACTAAAAAAGGATCGTTTTTGAGCCAATATGGCTGAGATTATTGCAGTAATATATGAATGATTCTTTAATAATCTAAAAGAAAAACTTCATGGTGGTGAGTTTATTTAAAAACAATATGCATAAAATAAATTACAATGATTTAAAATGATCCTTCTACAAACCGGCGAAACCTTTGCACCGACCTGATACTTTGTTTTTAATTTTTTTTTTAAATTTATTTTTATTCAAAGCTTTATGATCAGAACATCCAAACTTTGTTGATCCTAAAAAGAAATATCAAAATCATTAAATAATTTTTTGGTCAAAAGTCATCCTAATTATGAGAAATTAAATCTTTGTATTTAGTTTTTATTATGTAATTTCTGCTCCAATATTTTTTTCCTATCAAACCTGCCCCTCACCTCCAAAAATGAGTCCATATTTTAACAGAATCAGATTTTTTTTATCATTCTTTTAAATTATATAAAACAAAAAAGTACCCCCTAAAAAACACTATCCATAATGTGCAGATTATCTCAATTGTTTATTCTTTTTTTTTTTTTTTTAAAAAAAAAAAAAAAAAAAAAAAAAAAGGATGTTGCTATATTATAAAAGTCTCAACATATAATTAAAACAATGAGTGGAAAACATTTTTGTAACTTTGATCATAATTGTTACTCCCGTAACTCCCACCACAAAAAATAGATAATTAAAAAGGCCAACAGAGTAAATAATTTGGTTACAAATCGACCATAACACACGAACCCAGGAGGGATAATTCGGTTACAAATCGATTATGGCAAACGGACCCAGGGGAGATAATTCGGTTACATAAGCGGCCAGACCATACTATTCAAAGGTTTGGACAACTGTACTATCTAAGCCTTTTTATAACTTGTTGAAAAAAAAATAAATAAATAAAACACATTGAAAATGATATATACGAAAAAGAAGCAATAGACCCCTTTTTAAAAAAAAAATGAAAGGCCAGAGAAATTGAAAGAACGTGATTTATAACTCGATTAAACCACATTTGCTGAGAAACAAGTCAGTACTTATATTTATAAGCGATACTATAGTAAATAAAATACTTATTCATCCATGTAGTCCCTCTTAGCAATAAATCTCCAGTTTATCATGAAGCTGAATGTCATCCCTTTTTAAGTTGAATTATTTAAAAGTAGGAACTGCTATTAAATAAATTTGACAAATGATTTTGGTAGATGTATTTAACCTATGGATATCACCAACAAGTCATGTACAGCAAAAACAAAACAAAACAAAAAAAAACAACTTTTCTTTCTAACCAAAATACCCTTTCATTTTTTTCACTGAATGTTTTGTATCAATTAAATGGACTTTTGGAGTTAAGATATTTTTTTTGTCAATTGTTGTTGAAATAAAATAAGAAAAAATATCTAAAAACATAACAGTTCAGTTTTGATTGAAAAATTATTTCGTGCTTTAAGCATTTCCGTTCTTTTTTTTTTTTTTTTTTTATATAAAGTGAATCAGCCATTAATGGAAACACATTTATTTCCTGGGGCATTATTTAAATGGGCCTTATTTCAAGCATATTTCCTTTAAGATGATAAATATTCGCGATTCTTGTTATTTACATTATTCAAACTACTGTTCTCATCTTGAGTGTTTTTTTTTTTTTCACAATGTTTTAGTCGATGTAACCTCCAACCATCTTCAGGTGTATCTTTTCAAACTCACGAATCTTTCACAGTTCGATAATATATACCCGAAGAAGAGCGGAGGTTACATCCACCGAAATGTTAAAATAACACTAAAGGTGAGAACAGTAGTCCGAAGAATGCAAATGATATCAATAATCAATGCTCACCTTAAAAATTCAGAAATAAACATTCACTAATTTTAAACTTTCTTGACTGGGGAAATTTTGTTTTGGTTATTTTGCTTATTTATGTATTGCCTATTTTTATGTTATTTTCGTTACTGTAAAAAAAAAAGTTAAAACCATAAAAAAATCATTTGGGAGATGGACGGAAATCTGTAAATTAGTCTTGGCTGGCTCCATCCACACTCCAAAATAAAATATTACTTTTTTTAGGCGATTACGTGTGACCACCCTGAAAAACCTTCATAAAAAGAAAAAGAAAAAAAAAACTATTAGAATTTAGAGTTGTGGGTCAGTTCCCTATATAAATTTAACGTAAAATGATCCCCTAATTTCCGGGCAACTATAGCTTTTTAGGACAATTAACCAAATTTCTTTTTTACTACTTGGATTATTCAAGTTGCAAAATTGTGAAACCACACATAATCACCTAAAAAAAAGTAAACCTCACCCTTCATTTTCACATCTTCAGATATCCTTCTTCCCCGATAATTTAAGGATCATTTGATGTTGAACATCAAAGTCGTAGAGCTTTGTAAAAAAAATATCAGGTTGACAATGAAGTTCTTGCGGTTTTTAACTTTTTAATTTAGATGAACATATCTCGGCTCAAACAAAAAAGTATTGATCGAAATGAGCACCATCAGAACTAACACACTTTTGCCAACGCAAAACAAGTTTATTTATGCCAATTACATAAAAAAGAGTTGCGTTCTGGTGGCGATGTTGTCAAGATGCTTAAAAAGGTGGTAGCCTTAAGTGAGAGGTCTGGAGGGTATGGCAGATGAGACAAAATTTTGTAGTCCAATTCAGTTAATTTCTGCAGGGTCGGTTTAGCGATGTGCGGTCGGGCATTGTCATGGAGGAGAATTGGGCCTTTTCTATTGACTAATACTGGGCGTTGTTGTTGAAGTTTCTTATGCATTTCATCCATTTGTTGACAGAACTTATCAACTGTAATGAATGAGACCAACCACAGATCACTAAACTAAGTCAGCATCACCTTCTTTTGGTGCAACTCTGGTTTCGAGAAGTGTTGTGGAGCTTTGTCAGAATCTAATAACTGAGCTGAATGTCACCGGTTGTTGTAAAGAACTCACTTTTCATCGCTAGTTACAACCTGGTCGGGAAACGGGTCGTTCTTTTTGCGTAAAAGAAAGACAACACTTCATAACGGCGTTTCTTTTGGTTGTTGTCCAATTTGTGAGGTATTCACTTGTCAGATTTTTTGTCTTCCTAATCTCGCAAGTGGTTGGAAACCGTCGTATATCTTAAATCTAATTCAGAAGCGAGTTCTTGAACAGTTATGCATGGATTGGCTTCGACTAAGGCTCTTAATTGATCGTTGTCAACATTCAATGGCCGACCACTATGCTCATTATCTTCAAGACTCGTCGCCGCCACAAAATTTCTGAAACCACCATTCTGCTGTGTGTTCAGTAATGATTCCTGGGCTAAATGCTTTGATGATATCGCGAGCTGTTTCAGCAACTTTTCGGCCTAGCTTGAAATAGGAAAATGGTGTGAATTTGCTTTTTTTCCGCCTTGTATTCAACATTGTGAAAAGAAAACCGTTGTTTTAGAATGATTGTAATTTAAAGATAGAGGAAAACTTGTTTGAAAATGCATCATCTGAAATCAAAATCAAAATACCGCAAGAACTTTGTTTTCAACCTAATATTTCTTTTGTGTAGGAATTGAATAGCTCCGGATTTGTCATTCAATGCAAAAATAATTAAAATAAACAGGAATAAAAATGATATCGACCATGGAAAAGTTTAAAAACATCTACTTTAAATGAGCGCTCTGAAAGAGTTTAAAATATTGTGTACAAAATTGACAACACCGGTGAGTGCAGATAATGCAAAATGGAAAATAACTGAAATGAAATTGATCGGTCAAGAAAGTTTTCAATGATAAACATTCTGTGTCTATTAAATTCGTTGATTATTCTTTCCAAAATTCTAGCAAAATTTCAGAATGTGAGAATGTAAAAAAAAAAAATTTTTTTTAAATCACAATGAATTATTTTGGATATTTCTTTCTAAAATTTTTGACTAAATTTCAACTGGAAATTTCATTCTAACCAGTCAAAGTATAAAGTTAATTAAAAGAATTTATAAAAAATATTCAAAAAAAAAAAAAGAAGAAAATTGTTTACCGCCTTGCCAAGAGATTAAACATAAAGTCAAGTGTAGTTTTGAGAAGTAAATGTCCTCGGATATACGCTCTCTGGACATAAAAAAATGCATGAGCACTCCTTCCAGCATTTCTTGGTGGGTGGGCGGGGGCTCAAGCGATTAGCAATAGACTAACATCTTCTCAAATAGAAGGTAAAGCCTGGGAAGGTGAACCTCCTTGGATTGAACATAACAGTACTGTCAGACTGATTTGTAATTTCTAGAACTTTCCTCTTACTTTTACTTCAGGGAAAAGTGTAAAGAGGTTTTAAAAATTGAAACGAGAAAAGATTTTGATTCTTCTTTTGTAGAATTTTTCACGAATATAATTAAAATCTTGAGAAATAAAATTGCATATTTCATTTATATTATAACCTGAACTACTAAAGTTTGTTAGAAGTTTGATAAAAAAAAAAATTAACAGATTTAAAAGACGTTGAATGTTTTTTTTCATATCCAAAGAAAATCTAAAATGTATTTAGGGAGTATTAAAAGGCTATCACAATACAATAAATGGAAATTTGTTGGTGTTAAGAGGAGAACACAAAAAAAATGTGATTTTCTATAAATTATATAGCATTTTTTATCGATGCTAAATTTTACTTGAAAAGTCAAATTTTTACACAGTAATCTAATGTGTGTGACCGTTTTCCATGATATATTTCGAGGAAAATTCTCTTTATCAAATATAGGGGTTTCAAATCCTTTGAAAACCGTGTGAACTGGAAGTTGTGTTTTGGAGTAGAACATTCCATTTCTTGCATTGTGATAGCTTCCTGATACCCCGTTTAATACATATCGCAAACTACATCTCACTATTATCTAAAATGTATGTATTATATATACACGAGTTACGTGTGGATAAACTACATGTAGATGCATTTTTTTAAAGAAAAAGTACATGCAATTGTGTTAATACACACCTCTACACCTTCGTTGTTCATTGATCACGTGTTTTTCCGAAATGTTCACAGGAAAGTGCAGGACAAGCAGAGAAAATGGAGCCCAATGGTAACAAGATTAATTTTCACATTGAAGATGAGAAAGCACTCTGGATGAAGCAATGTCAAAAATTGTTCCTGTCCACATCTTCTTTCTCTCAAACCTTTCCACACCTGTATTCACTCCTCTCCCACTCCAAAATCATTCTAAACCTGAGAGCATTCAGAATATAGATATATGTATATATCATATGCGTTATCATCTCACAACGACCATTTCATACTTTTTTGTAATCAGGTGTGAATAGGTCACTTATTTTTATGGCTGACTTATGATAATATTTCCGCTAACAACACACATCACCTTTCTCAGTGAATTATGACGAAATTATATATATATAATTACCCACTGACACGTGTTGCGCCGTTTACGACTCACCAGAGTGGCTGAATCTAGATTCAGCTACTCTGGTGAGTCATAGACGACGAAACACGTGTCAGTGGATAATTATATTTTTTAAAATAATACATATGCCGCTCCCCATTTGTGGGTACCAAATTGGTCAAGAGGAAAATTATTCCCAACTCGCATTTAGACAAAAATGCACTTTCATATAATTCATTCAAAAAAGTATCGCGAAAAAAAAACAAAAAGAAATAACATATATGCACACGCACACACACATAAATATATGTGCACATATTTATCTGTATGTATTCTACAAAAAGTGTCAAAATTTAAGAACTTCTGAATATATATGTGTGTGTGCATATGATCAATCGACTGAAAATCATAAGTGCACAAACTGTTTATCTCCCTTTCACAGTCGGAAGATTCCATGCAAGGTTGGCAAAGTGGGATTTGAAAAGCCAGCATACTAGAGAAGGAGTATTGTGGCCTGAAAAAGTATGCCTGTGCAACCCCGTCTGCATTCCTTGGTAAGTGTGCCTCAGAGGAATGGCTCTAAACTAACCCCTTTTAAAGGGTGAGAAAGCAAAGATTAGAAAAGTGGACCTGTTAAAATTGCACAAGACCATGCTGCAACTGAATCACAAGTAAACAAAAAAAAAAGGGCAACAAAAAACAAGCCGACCATGCGATGTGCCCCTCCACGAGTGAATAAGTTTGAAAATAGAATTTCGATAGTGATGAAGATATAAAAGAGGACTGCTATGTCAAGGAAATTGAATGCTGTGAAGGTAAAATATACCTTGTGCGATGCAATGTTATGTAAAGAGACTGTTTTCCTTGGTGCACATTGCCATGATACACTGAAGGCAGCAAAAGGCATTTATGTTATGATTGTGATGAATCGACAAAAAGAAAACTTGCCACGTGCAAGTGGAATCCTTGGACCAAATGCTGTAAGTTTGTCATTGAAGGAAATGATGGCTTTGACATTGAGCATGTCGGTCATGATGAAGCTGTATGTTGGGAGTGTTGACTGTAGTGAGGCAAGTTATGTCTGTGATTAATGTAAAGAATTGGATTTGAAAAATTCTGAATAAAAAAATTTACTTTCACCATGACTAATGCTTGTGCAGAATTAATGTAAAGAATTGGATTTGAAAGGAGGGACAACCAGAGTTATCCCAGACAAACCATTCTGGCAAAAATTTACTTTCACCATGATTAATGTTTGTGCAAAATGTTAAAAAGTCCAAGGTGTAGTTATTGAGAAAAGTGCAAACAAACGAGCAAATGAACGATTTGGGGGAATTTTTACCCCTATAATGCCCACCCCCACCCCTAGGAAGGCAACCAGAGTTATTCTGGAAAATCCATTCAGGCAAAAATTTACTTTCACAATGACTAATGTTGTTCCAAATTTTTAAAAATTGAAAAAAGTGCGAACAAACGAACCAAAGTAAATTACAAGGTTCAACACCTCTTTTGTCACGGGGACCAACTACATATGCGGCTCACTATTACATTCTCATTTTATTTTAGAAGCAAAATAAATCCCAATTTATTGTTTCATTTTCATTAGGATATTGTATAATGCCATGTTTGGAAACCTCTA
The DNA here is from genome assembly GCF_053919585.1 of Euprymna scolopes. Classification (NCBI taxonomy): domain Eukaryota; kingdom Metazoa; phylum Mollusca; class Cephalopoda; order Sepiida; family Sepiolidae; genus Euprymna; species Euprymna scolopes. The sequence continues at coordinate 91,858,410 of NC_136494.1, forward strand.
CCTTTGTCTAGCCTTCAATAAAGTGTTAATAAATTTTTGAACATAGCATTTTTGTATTCAATCACTCTGGCAAATTGAAGTATTTCGATTCCAATTAACGAAGAGAAAGGAGAAAGTAAGAAAAACTGTCGTTCTCCCGTTAAATCAGATTATCTGGTGTAGGTGAGTGTTATTATCTGTGATCAATAAGATTTTCTGAGGATCTATATCTAGAATTGAACTTTCTGTTTTGTCTGTGTGGTTGATATAAATTAATCCAATTTTCTGCGATTTGTGCGTGTGTGGGAATGTGGTGCACAAACTATTTGAATTGTTATATCTAGTTGTGTGTGTGTGTTGAATAGATAGGTTTATTTTGTAATATTTAATTTCTTTCTGCTGATTTCTTCTCGTTTACATATGTTTTATTAATTGAATATAAAGAAAGGAAAATCTGTGCTCCGTCCATAACAGCATATTACCTTTTTTATTCTTACCTTTTACATGTTATATCTTATCTATGTACCTATACAGTTTTTTTTCTCGCTCTGACATTGATATTAAAAGCCTACTTTTTCTATTTAAAAGATTATCAAAACAACTTCTTAATATACTCAGTCATTGATATGTGAGCGACTACATGAAGGTTAACTAATTTGCATATTCTTTTATAAAACGAAATTTAATTATTTTTTTATAGTTTCTCATTGAATCATTAGTTTCGTTTAACTATTATGCCTAGTTCTATTTATGCATATTTTCTACATCGTGCATAATTGTGTAGCATTTAGGATAAAGGTTCTAGTAAACTCTCTCTCCCTCACACACACACACACACACACATATATATATATATGGAAAAGTTAAATTATGTAAAATTACAACAAAATGTATTGTTTGATAAAGGAGTACAAATAATTATTAAAGTTTTTTCCCTTAATCCATGGATTTTTAATGAATGGTTCATCTCATCAGAGGAAATGTTATCAGTAAAATAGATGTGGTAATTATAAAGTTTGCTCATCAGCACATAAATTGAAAATTAAAATTGAAGTTATGGCGTAAAAAAATGATACTTCAAGTTGAAATAATGAGGATACAGGAACAGTTGTAAAATCCACTGAATACTGGTATATTCCAGAATAAACTATGTGTTCTTTTTAAAAGCATATTCCAGGCTGGGAAGAAAAATCCAAGTCTTACATATTTGGTAATCCATTATTTTCAATGTGGTAGAATCCTTTGAAAACTTCTTTAAGTAACTTGATATCCGTGCAGGCAAAATACTGGAATGAATTAATTGAAAAGCAGTTTTTATGCCCTTTCCACGAATAAATACCTTTTTGTCGTTAACTTATTTTAAATTAATATATATTTTTTCTCATATTAAAGATTTTAAAGGTGTTTAAAGTGTAATATAGTGTTGAATAAGCTAAGAAAAAGAAGAAATTCTCAAATGCGCTCGTTTGCGTTTTATGTTGAAGCCCTTCATTGAAAATCCATGGATTAAGGAAAAATCCTTTAATAATTATTTGTACTCCTTTACCAAACAATAATTTTTTTGTAATTCTACATAATTTAACTCTGAATTTCCATTTATATTTTTGCTCTATCTCGCATATTGAGCTTTATTTATCTACTTGGGATCGTTTTGTAAATATTGATACTAATATTTATTTGGACTTTAGGTTTACAATATTATGCAATCTGTAGTCCTACAGCATTTAATTATATATATATATATATATATATATATATATATATATATATATATATATACATGCACACGTGTGTGTGTGTGACTTTGCCTCTGTGTGTAAGTGTGTGTGTGCAGAAATTCCTACCAAACTCCTTTGTGCATTTTTGGTCTCCTGACTTGAAACTTGATATACAAGATATTTGGAATAGTGGAACACTTTTGATTTGTTTTTTAGCCGGTAAAACAGCTGCTAAGGGATCCATATAAAAAAAATAACGACCATGACCTGGCATAAGCTGACCATCTCCATTTCTTTCTGTGCATAACCTTATAAACTGTTTTCAGTTAAACAACTTTTTTTTTTGCCGCTTTTATATACGTATGGATTTAGATCATACGATAACAGACAACGCTGGCAAATTGTATGTTTTGGTTTCGATTCTAGCTGATGGCAACCAAGTCATGTTTCTTTTTTACTTTTAAAATCATTAGTATTTATTGGGTCCGATATAATAATTGATGGAGAATTGACTTTACAATAATAAATGCAAAATATGCATGAATTGAAATATAATATTTCAGTGTATTCTACAACCTGATAAGACCGGGTGGCTTGCTGGTTATCGATATAAAGATGAAGCATGTATTTGATTGGGGAGAGGAGGCTAAATACATTGACATTTATTTAAAAATAAAATTGGTAAGTTAATAAGTCTTTAACTCCTTTCAGGCACTTCCGGTATTGTCTTAAAATACACAACAAGGATTTCTGTGAACTTAACTCTTTATTAAAATGTCTATTCTTATTTTTTAAAAACCTACCATGAGTAGTTGATTTTGAATCTCCAACTTAATTTAACAAAGGATTCAGCTTATCGCAGCTTAATGATTAGTTTTTTATATTCAAATATTTTTAATATTCACAGACATTTTTTCCTTTTTTTACAAAAGAGTCACCACTTATAAAAGCCCGGAGGACACTCGAGGATAAAGGTTAATGAGTGTTCGATTGTCCACAGGACAATATCGTAGTAATCGTTAATAGTGGAAATTTGGTAAACTGGATTACTTAAGGAGACGGCTCATCAAGAACTTGTTTACGTTAGACTTGAAAATGACCATATTGTAGTCAGCTGGAAAGCAGGTACACAGAAGAGAGTTCCACATCTTACTTCTAAGAAATGTATACATGCTCGTTTATTTCTGTTTTTCTTTGGTTTTGTTTTATTTGTATTTATTGATCGTCTTTATTTGTCTTTTTTTTTGCAAACCTTATCTTGACTAAAGCTGAAATTCGTTATCCCCCCCCCACCTCGCTATAGGCAAAAAACTGTTTCACTCTTATATCCCAAGTAAACTAGCGAAAAAAAAAAAAAAGCCTATGAAAAGCAAATCCCAGAAGTTTCAGAAACCTGGACTTATTTTTTTTCCCTACATTAGAAGAAGATATGACTTTATTTAAGTAATATATATTTAACATCTACAATTACTATAAAGTCGCTTGTATTGAATATGTGGCTTCCTTGCTATCTATAACAAACCATAGAATATAGTTTGCCTTACTTTCAATTATATCTGTACCTGAAATATACAGTGATCTCAGATACGTCACAAGACTATTTCTGAATAGATAAACAATGCTTTGTGCCTGACCTAATTGAGTGTCTTTAACTACGAATTCCGACGCGACATGTACTAATAGTTTCTCATTATGGTAGAAACAGCCCTCTCTTGCATGCTACGTATATCCAATATATTCTTTTCCTCCAAGACGACTGCCATTGCCTGATTTGCATGTTAAATAAAAAGAAAAAAATGAAAAACAAATTTTTTTCTATAACTAAATTTTACTTGACTATAAATTCTAATAATTAATTTTACTGTATTCTGTAAGTTAACCCTCTCCTAAAAAATAACAGTCTATTCTACTCCCCAAGCTGCTACTAATACTCATACATTACACACGCCGTGCAGGGGGGTCCTTAGCTTTCAGCCCTTAACCTTTACACGCTGACCGATTGGAGGTCACTATCACTAAATATCTATACATTTCTACCGCTAAGGCATACATTATTTTATTCTTACCCATGTAGATACTTCTTAGCTATGGTCTGTACTTAGATTTACAGCTATCTACATTACATAGCAATAGATATCTCTTCCTTAGTTTTGCAATGATAAATACAAAAACTGAACCGATACTCTGTAATGCAAAATACAACTTCATGATTCTTAAACGAAAACTGAAGATATCTTCATTAGAAGTGGAAACATACTTAAAACTTACAACCTCCATATATTCGCATCTGCTGGAAATCTGCCCATATATCTATTTACTTTATTATACATAGTGAATACGTCATAGCTTATAATTTTACTTCCAATTTATACCTGTACTATATTGTACTTCATATCAAAAATGACGTTACTTGTATCTGACAGCATAGATACAGCACTTAACCCTCACACTATCTAAAATACCCAGAGCTTGGGCAACCACATTTTTAACTAAATCTTAATATCAAGCCATTCTGTAATGCGTTATCCTATTCCTAAGCGAACATATAAAAAAAAAATTCTAAATTTAAAGGAAAATATTAAACCATATCTTAACTCCTTCCAACTAACCTGCTGCAAATATAGCTGCTTCCACTGCATGAAATTTTACTCACCCCCTCCTCCAGTAACAATGTAATAGCAATGTCCCTAAATCACTTTGAGAAGTGTAATTTCTCAGTAGACATAACATTTACATACTAACCCAGTAACATTAACTACCCATGCGGGGTTGCAGAAATATCTGGCTTAGGACCCAGGTGTGGGGCAAACCCTCTCGGTGCTGATGGACCCGTAGATCTTCCCAGGTCATCCATCTAGGAGAAGGAAAACTCTGAAGCTAAATCTAAGGGGAGGGAGGCCCCTCCAGTCTTGGATGACATCTTTCCTAGAGCTGGTGACTCAAACAAATTACCGGTCTGCAAACCTAAACTGCGTAAGGAGTAGATAGGCACTGTCTATCGCCCGGCTTCCATACCCCTTCTTTGCTTATTAGCCAGGCGTAGAGGTCAAAGGACAGGGATTTGACAGAAACACTCAGTGGTCGATCTTGTTTCCTGACTAGGGTAATGAACGCTGTTTTCCCCTCTCCTGACACATCTCATACCCCTCTAAACTGGGCACTTGGGAGTGCTTGAACACCATAATGCCAGTACAAGTTGATTGGGTTGATCATCGTTTGATGGGTTGAGGGTATCGGATTGACAGTTCCTGGCTACTGTTCCCAACTGGTAGTACAGGGGCCCTAACTCTTTGATAGCGTTTAGAGCAGCTGCTCCATCAACAGTTGAATAATATCGGGATGTTTGTAATGCCATGTCGCACATGGAAAAGGACCCTGCACTCATCCCCGTTGGGCTTTCCCGAGGCCACAGGCCTAGTAAATGGAAGGTCAGCTGATGGTCTACTTGTGTTGCATGCCTGGTGTTCAGCATAACCACTTGTTCAGCACCTCCTTACCTAAACTGAAACTCTTAAAAAAAAAAAAATGACAGTACAATCTAAAATTACGCTTAAACCAGGACAAAACTCAAAGAAAATCAAATTGCCTTCTCCCTTGAGGCTTGCATTTGCGAACATCCGTGGGCTTAGAACTAATTTAAATGATGTCAAAGCATTTCTCCTAACAAGCACCATGGATATCTTAGAACTAAGTGAGATTAACCTATACTCCTCCATCCCCTCTAACTACTTTAACATGCCCGGATATCTCCCACTCTGCTGTAAGGACTCTAACAGACATATGCATGGGCTTGGAGTCTGTGTTCGAAACACCCTCCCCTTGACTAGAGAAACAAAACTAGAATCGGACGATCAAGCCTTTACGTGCTTTAGTCTTAACAGGCAACATAATATTAGATACTTTTATTTTCTCTACCGCTCTCCCACGACCCAGGACTGTACGCTAATAAACAAAGTCTCTGACAGGCATAGATACAGCACTTTCCCTCGACACTAGCGCACAAGTTCATGTATTTTAAGACTTCTATGTCCACCACAACAACTGGCTTGGATTTTCTACTTACACAGACGCAGCTGGTAGCACAACACATAGCTTCTCTATATCTCATTCCCTATGACAGATGGTTACATTCCCAACCCATTTACCTGACCAGCAAGAACAACATGCATCACTTTTAGATCCGTTTCTGACCACAGTTCCTTATGATTGTGTTACGAATGCCCACAGCCCACTTAGGAATGCTGATCATGTAGTGATAATAGTTGAAATCGCCCTAAACTCTACAGCCAAAATGGAAGAGCCATTGCTCAAAACAACGAGATATTATGAAAAGGCTGATTGAGAAGCTATCAGGGATCTCATCAGAGATGCCCCATGGCGAAATATCTTTTCACTTCCTGGTGAAGAGTGCGCAAATGAGATTACTGAATGGTTCAAAACAGCAATTGAAGCACATGTTCCCATGAGGAAACTTTATAGCAAGCCCCACTCTCCCCAATGGTTTACTTCTACATGTGCAACTGCCATCACGCAAAGGCAGCATGCGTACTGCAGATTTAACTGACATGAATCCAGTTCAAACAGACAGATGTATATAGAAGCCAGAGGTAACTGTAAGAAAGAAATAGCGACAGCTAAAAGAGAATTTACTGAAACCACCAAAAAATGCATTGAAGCACAGAAATTTGGAACCCGTGACTTCTAGAAAATCTACAACAGTGTAGTAAATAATGGGCTATCAACAATTCCCCCACTATCCAACAATCATGAAGTTGTTTGCTCAGCAACCGAGAAGGCTAACATGCTTGCCAGTCGGTTTGCCTCCAACTCCACACTGGACCTTGCTAACCACCCTTTCCCGGACTTTCCTTTGCGGACAGATGCCATACTAGACGATCTGAAAATCATCCCTTCTCAGGTGAATGCTATTATAAAAAATCTTGACACTTCAAAAGCATGTGGACCTGGTCTCATCCTGGCTGTGCTATTTAAAAAGTGCTCCACCGAAGTAGCTCCAATCCTCTCCATACTTTACAACAAATGCCTTAATGAATCTTGCTTTCCTGCCTGCTGGAAAACTACTTCTGTGGTACCAGTTTTCAAGTATTCTGGCGAAAAAACTGACCCAGTAAATTACCGCCCCATTAGCCTCCTCCCACTTTTTGCCAAAATATTTGAGTCCATAATTAAGTAAGCTCTAGTCCACCACCTTACAGATGCTAAACTTCTGACAGACTAACAATATGGATTTAGGAGAGCCCGTTCCACAGCAGTAATCTCTGAGTGTATATACCATTCACTTGACAAAGCAGGGGAGGGTAGAGCGGTAGCTCTAGATATATCTAAGGCTTTTGACAGAGTATGGCATGAAGGTTTAAATCCTTCTTAGATAAGAAAAAAATCCAGGTTGTCCTCGATGGTCGTACATCTAAACAATATGACATAAATGCAGTAGTGCCTCAGGGGTCTATCCTTGGACCTCTATTATTCCTAATATTTATAAATGACCTCCCTGACAAAATTGTCTGTGAGATGGGTATATATGCTGATGATACCACGCTCTATAACAGACACAACAGGAAAACAAATGAACACATATCTAAAGAAATGACAGAAACACTAGAGGATGACCTTCAATCAGTAGTGGAATGGGGAAAAAAATGGATGGTCACATTCAATGCTGCCAAGACTAAACTTGTTTCCTTCAATAACTACAAGAAACCTTCTCTACCACCAATAGCAATGCCCAAAGACTCTTTATCTGAAAGCACATTTTTAAACTCCTCGGCTTAACGTTCATAAGAAACATGAGTTGGAACAATTACATTGAGAGCATTGCCAGGACCGCTGCAAAAAAAGTAGGTTCTCTCTACCGTGTTAGAAAGCTACTAACACCCGAAAGTATCCTGTACCTCTATAAGGCCACCATTCGCCCATGTATGGAGTATTGTTGTCATATTTGAGCCGGTGCATCTGCTACTAGTCTCTCACTCCTAGATAAGGTTCAAAGAGAGTCGCCAACCTAATAGGTCCTGAACTGTCATCCAAGCTTCAGCCTCTGTCCCATCGACGTAATGTAGCATACCTCTGCCTGTTCTACAAGTACTTTAATGGTGAATGTTCCGACAACCTACAATCACTTGTCACCCCTCTATGTAAATACCCCTGACAAACTAGACAAGCAGTAAAATTCCACCCCTTCACAGTAGAGATCCCCAGATATAAGAGAGCCTTTTACTCCAGTAGTTTTCTCCCCAGAACCCCTAGACTTTGGAATTCCCTTCCAGGTTCCTGCTTTCCCAACTGTACTGAAATGCAAAAGTTCAAGTGTAATGTGAACCAATATCTTGCTGTCCAACTCTCCACCTAGTACCCCTGTAGCCTGTATCCCTAATAGTAGCCCCCTACATCAAAGCGGCAATGTGCCTTGTTTGGGGTGAAAATGTAAAACAAAACAAAACATATAGATAGATAGATAGATAGACAGAGACACATATATACATAGGAAATAAAAATTTCCAGTTTTCACTTTTTTAAATTTCATGTATTTCTACTGGAGATAGCCTAACTAATTTCCCAACGTATATACCACACACTAGATAAGGCAGGGGAGGCTAGGGCAGTACCCTTCAGCTGGACAGATGGCCCGGTCCGGATCCTCGGCGTGTGGTTCGGACCGGGTCTCCAGCTTGACAAGAATTGGTTGGAGGTACGGTCAAAGGTGGAGGCTGCAGTCAATTCGTGGCTTCCTAGGAAACTTTCCTTAAAGGGTAGAGCTGAGGCATGCGCCACTTACGTCTTTCCTCTCATCCTTTACCGACTGGCCATACTTCCCCTGCCTGCACAACACCTAAAAACTCTTGTTGAACTCTTGTCCTCGCTCCTTTGGGACAGAGGAAGACACTGGGTGAGCAGACAGGTCTGTATTCAACGTCCATGTGAGGGAGGCTTGGGAATGCCGGACTTGAAGTGTCATCGAGATGCTGAGAGGCTGGCCTTCCTGAGCCACTAAATGCAGGATGACCAACCGTGGCACCCCGTGGTTACTGCCGCCTTCCCCGACCTCGTTCTCGACCCTTCCATCGAGAGCCGTCGCAGGCCGCGGGGAGAATCTGCCTACATGAAAGAGTGCTGAGCCGCGCTAAAATGACTACCAAGGTCCAGTGACCTTGTGACTGCTACCCGTAGGGAACTCCACAGGGATCTAGTGAAGGGGGCCGCCGACGACCTGCTATGCGCGCGTTTGGGGTGGCAGCAGAGTGAGATCCGCTCCGCGTGGAGCTGGGCGCCAGGTTTGAGTCATCTGAACAATTCAGAGTTCTCTCTGACCTGGCGATTGGCCCGAAATGCACTTCCACTCAACAACATACAATGCAGTTCCGGGTTTTTGGAGTCGCCTAATTGTCCCCGTTGTGGGACAACGGCCGTAGAAAATACGGATCACGCTTTCTTCGATTGCCGCGAACTCCGCCAGTACTGGTCGTATGTCAGCGGAGTGACGGCTCACATCGATCCTGAGCATCCTCGCCCAATTACTGTATCCAATGTTGTGGACAATGTGAGGCCGCCGTGGGACCGGGAAAGACAAATGGTCTACGTTACGATCCTGGCCGTGGCGAGAATGGTGATTTGGACGTCGCGTCTACAAGGTTGCCGGGGGTGTTGTCTTTTTCTGATCAAGATCTGATCGCTTTCTTTAAACACCAACTACGGGTGAAGATCAGATGTGATAGAAGAAGGCTGCATCGCGCGGCATTTGACAGAAGATGGATACATGTGGCAAGTCTGTGTGTACAAAAAGGAGCCAAATTTGAATACGTGTTCCCCGCCTAGGTGTGGAACGCGCAGTTCTGTAAAGTAAAATTAAACAAGTAGCCTCTCAGCTAGCTGAGTGTGTGTTCCATCCCTCCCCGATTAGGAAGCCTCCAAGATCCCCATCCCCTCTAACATGCAACTTTTGTTTACACCCCTTCCTCTAAATTTTACCTATCTTGGAGAAAAAGAAATACAAACTAACCTCCATCCCTTACCCACAAAAATTTCTTTTCTCCATTCACCCCCATCTAGAGGGCATCCCCACCTAGAGACTGACCCACAGAAGCGAGGTTCCTTTTACAAACCTAGTGGAACGGGCAGTCTATCAACTAGACGGGGTTGAGGGTCCTACTAATCACCTTTTGTTTTTTCTTCCCCCCCCTGCCCTCGACACAAATGAATTATTGTACCATTTTATTGTTATCTTTTTTGTTTTTACACGTCAATAAAAAATGTTTTAAAAATTGGGAGTTAAGTAGGACGTCCCTCAATATGAAAGGGTGAATGCGGTATTATGGTGAAAGAAGATACTAGCTGGGAGAAACTTTTGACTTTGTTTAGTTCTGGAGTGACAAGGATGACCAACGACCCCCACAATCCCCCCTTTTGAGTTGGCCATGTGCCTAAGTTTTTTGTTCATCGTTGATTTTGACTGCAGTTTTTTAACATGAATAAAAGATTTAATATCTCAAAGTGTAGTATCTGTTCCAGCAGATACTGCAAGCAAAGACCATATGTGGGGGCAACCCCACATATAAGATCTTGGTCAATGTAGGGGCAACCCTTCATACCAATTGTCACTATCCAGCTCCCATTTCCCACCCATCAGGAGCTGGTCCCCTTTTCCCTCCCCCCTCCCTCTCTCTCTCCACATTAAAAAACGGCCTTGTGCCTAATTTGCTCAGTGGGGAAGCAAATAAATACAAACCCTTCATACCATTGTCACTATCCAGCTCCCCTACTCCCCCGGGGAGTTGGTCCCCATTTTCCCCTTCACTCCTCACATTAAAAATCGGCCTTGTGCCTAATTTGCTCGGTGGGGAGCAAATAAATACAGCTTTTCTTGGCCAAGATCAAAGTGTAGTATCTGTTCCGGCAGATACTGCAAGCAAAGACCATATGTGGGGGCAACCCCACATATAAGACCTTGGTCAATGTAGGGGTAACCCTTCCTACCAATTGTCACTATCAAGCTCTCCTACTCCCCAGGGAGTTGGTCCCCATTTCCCCTTCACTCCTCACATTAAAAATCGACCTCGTGCCTAATTTGCTCAGTGGGGGAGCAAATAAATACCCTTTTCTTGGCCTTTTGGCCAAGATCAAAGTGTAGTAGCTGTCCGGCAGATACTGCAAGCAATGACCATATGTGGGAGCAACCCCACATATCAGACCTTGGTCAATGTAGGGGCAACCCTTTATTTCTCACCCATCAGGAGCTGCTCCCCTTTTCCCTCACCCCTCCCTCTCTCTCCACATTAAAAAACGACCTTGTGCCTAATTTGCTCAGTGGGGAAGCAAATAAATACAATCTGTTCTTACTACATGCTGTACTTATTGTGACATAAAGTGGGGAATCACTTTCTGTATTAATTTAATGTAAAATGATCAAACACTTTACAACCAGTCAGTCTCAAAGCCATTCAAGTCATTCTCCAGATAATTCAAGTTGTTTTTGAAGGATTCCAGTTATTTTTTAAGCATTCAAGTCATTCTTAAGTTCATTAAAGTCATTCTAAATCATTTACTTTTTATTTATTTAAGTCATTTCAGCGCATTTTTCGGTCATTTTAGTTTATCTTTAAGAATTTCATGTCAATCCTACATTCACACATTCATTCATTACATGAGAGCATGTGACTAATGGCTATCGGTTTTGTTTCAAGAAACCCCCTTAACCACTGATTTCCATGGCTAATAAAACACTACCTGAAAGTACTTTGTTTAAATACCTCACAGGCAACATGAATTGGAACAAATACACTGAGGTTATTGCCAAGGCTGCTGTGAAGAAGGTGAAATTTCTCTACCATGCTGGGAGATTACACACAGCCGAGATTATCCTGTACCTCTACAAAGCCACTATTCGCCCAAGCATGGGGTATTATTGCCACATATGGCTTGTACATCTGCCACTAATCTCTAACTCTAATGTCTATAACTGATAGGGTCCAAAAAAGTTACCAACCTAATAAGTCATGCACTAACAACCAAACTCCAGCCTCTGTCCCATCACCAAGATGATGCATCTCTGTGCCTGTTTCACAAGTATTTTAATGGAATGTGCTCCAATGAATTCAAAGCAATTGCACCCCCCTCGACATAAATATCCCAAACCTGACAAGCAGCAAAACCCCACGTCTACAATACCGGAAAGTCTTCTACTCTAATACTTTCTTCTCTCAAACTGCTTCCTTGACTGTACTGACATGCAGAAGCTCAAGTGTAATGTGCTACTCAACTCCATATATAGTATGTCTGCAAATTTTGCCATTCAAGTAATACCGTGCCCTGTTTGGAGTGAAATAACGATAAGAAAAAGGATAATAAAAAAATGTTCATCTTTTAGGATTTTTCATGACAAAAGATTAATCTAATGTTTATTAGGAAAACTTAGAATTTCTACATTTGTTGGTCGAAGATAACACTTTTCTAGTCATTATTTCATCCATTTGATACTGGCCAAATGAAGAGGACGAAGCCATCAAGATTTTCTCTTTTTCATTTATATTTCATTGTGCGTGTCTATCTTATACGAAATAATCCTCTGCAGTTCTAAGATATCAGAAATGGATGAGATATTTGAATGAACAGCTTTCAGAGAGAAATAAAATGAAAATCACAAGAAAAGAAAATATCCTGTTGATATATGTTGGCTGGCTTAATATTATTAAATTATAAAACTCTGTGGACCGTCCGGCTTGCTTGCTTGAATCTTGTCTTCGACGATCAGTGATTCCATCTTTTAAAAAATGGATGACAGCTGAATTTTTACACACGCACACACATATATATGGGCGTGGGTCAGAGGCTAAGGAGTGAGGATGGCGATTTGCACATTTTGGTTTCGATTCTAGCTGATGGCACCCAAGAAGTCATATATATATATATATATATATATATATATATATATATATATATAGAGAGAGAGAGAGAGAGAGAGAGAGAGAGAGAGATTTCGTTTTGATTTCACTACTACATATTATATATAGGATCAATATAATAATCACTAGAGAATTGTCTCCATAATAATAAATACGTATTCTGCATACATTAAACTATCATATTTAAGCGGATCTTACGACCAGGCAACGCCGCGCGGCTTTCTAGTAATATTAAAAAAGAAAAACCAAAGAAAAAAGTAGTTTTAAGCTTAACGCTCTTTCTTTCTTGATCATGTTTTTCTAGATTTGTCGTATTTGTTCTCTTTGTCATCCATTCAGATATCATTTTCATGGTAATCACACACACTAAATCAAAATAAAATTAATATCTCTGCAGTTGAAACTATGAATGTATGATATATAGTATTTGTTAGGTCTCTTGTTTCAATCAATTAAAGAAGGAGTAGAAAGTGGGCGTTGCGTTTACAGTTGTAACTCTCGTTTCCTTTATTTTGTCATTTAATCCTCACATTTAATGAGTGACGTTTCTGAGAAACACGGAAAGGAAGAGCAGTTTTCTGGGTCAGAATCTAATAATATTTAACACTTATTGCTTACTAATTTTTGATCTTAAAGTGGCATCTTTAAAAAAAAATCACCTTAAATCAAATGGCCTCAAGCCTTGTCTGGAGCGATTTTCATAAAAAAGGATCCTATTTTAAGTTCTTAAAATAAAAAATATATATAAAATAATCATCTACAAACAGCTGTTTCATTGTCTGAAACTCATCAATGTGGCTAGATGTAGTGAGTGTATCCACAACGAGATTCAAAACTCAAACGACCGATCACATTCAAATGCAATTAGTAGTGAAGCATCATATCTGATAGGCAGACAAACAAGCTACTAAAGTAATGGGCATTATAGCACTATATATTTGTATTATTTGGATTCTTCGGACCACTGTTCTCATCTCGATTGTTATTTTCACAACATTTCCATTGATGTAACCTCTGACCTTCAAGGTGTATCTTGTCAAACTTGAGAATCCTTCTGTCAAACTCAGAAATCTGCACAACTTCTGTTCTTCAGATGCTGCACTTCAATTTCTGGTTCTCTGTCAGTGGAGGAGAAATCCTTCACGACTGAGACAACTTTTATTTTTGTTTCTTTTCTCTACATCAACAAACGACCCTGGTGTCTAACTCAGTCCCGTGGGGAGTCATTGTAAATAGGAACTCTTTATTTAATCCAGGAGGGTAGAATGCTCTCGTTTTGTCAGCCATGAAAAAAATATGATCCTTTTGGGTCAATCATTTACGTCATGTTATGTTAGAATTCTTTTATCAGGAAAAGTGACTTGCAAAATCATTAAAATATAAAAAAATAAAAAGGCAAAATCTCAAATTAGTCGCTTTCTGCTGGCTATATCCTTTTTCTGTCGCTTTCTTTTCTCTCTCGGTTATGCGATAAATACTTTTACTACTTGTAATGCTATTACTTTTATTTATAAGTTATTCTATTGGCTTTTATTCTTTCCTTTATTTGCCACATTCAACTGTTAATAAACAGAGAAAGAGAGTAAAGGAAGTGAGAGTAATAGAAACAGTATAAAAAAGGAACAGCTGTCACTCAAAATTCAGGGAGAAAGCAAAAAGAGTCATAAAAACATAAGAAATGGGGAACTTGATGAATTAATTGAAGCTAACTAAAACGAACAAAATGAATTAAAAGATATAACTCAATCCTAAAACTAAATATTTTAGAGGTTTTGTAATTAAAATGTTTAAGAAATAGTCTTAAGGTAACAAACGTTGATGAATTCCATTTTAACTCATCTTTTGTATAATAGATAGATACAATATTAGAAGACCGATTTGTACACATACAAAAATTACTTGGAAACAGGTAATGATGCATTTTACTGAAAAACGTTATAGGAGTAACTAATAAAGTGGCAGCTGCGTTTACATTTGTTGATTAAAAAAGATCAGAGTCTTGGAAAAGATGTTGGTAGGAAATGGGGTGAGGGATGAACTCAAAAATAACTTTGAACTTTTTGTTTTGTATCCTTCACGACTCCATCCATGCTTCCGTTCAGTCTTCAAAGACAAAGGATACCCCCTAGGGGCAGTAGCGCGTGTAATTGTGAGGCAAGGGTTGCGCAATCTACGACCACACTTCTCTTGAATCGGCACTCTTTGAGTCCAGTGGCAAGTAGAAGTCCAGGACGACTGGGAACAATGCCGAGATAAGCGGAGAGCACATACAGCAGCTGAAAGTCCCAAATGGTCACCCATTTAGTACTGACCAGGTTCAACATTGCTTAACTTCGGTGATCCAGTGGGGACCGGTGTGTCAACGTGATTATGCTGTAATTCTTCACGACTACACGTTTATTTAAGCTAATTTGCTGATGCCTTCTGAATCAGGCACAAAAGAATACCACTCAGAAACTCATCGCGGTTTGTATATGTATGAAGGCTTGTCTGAAAAACGTCAACAAATATGTAATCCATATGACATCAGGACAGTATTCAGGAGCGATTCAACTTTCCAGAAATAGCTTGTGAAAGTCAAAACCACTAAAAACAGAAAAAAAAATGAGTAAGAACTGTGTATATGAGACCCCATGTAAATGCAGAAAAACTGTACTTGATATGTATCGTCCACTAAAAGAAGAACACACAGAAGCCGTAATACGTGGAGAAATTGAAAAATCGGGTATAGCTGAACATATTTGGAGGGAGAATGGAAACTATGTACTATTATGGGACAAAACAAAAATTATAGACAGATAAGAATGTTGGAGAGTAAGACAAGTTAAAGAGGCAACACATGTGCTGGGAGACGACCAATTACTAAGTATAGAATTGAATACAGTATAGGAACTATTAATCATAAATAATATTATATATATATATATATATATATATATATATATATATATATATATATATATATAAAATAAGTATTACGCATTTACCAAAATAATCCAAGGTGGCAAAACTAAAGTATATTATAAATATTGAAGAGTTAATATCTATAAAGTAATTTCAACTAGATGTAAAAGCTCGATAAAACCAAATAGGAAATAGAGCTTATAATAAGAACAAGAAGTTAATAAAACATGTTAAAATACTTTAAAAAAGAGTTAAAAACATATTTAATTTTAAAAAGGAAGCACAAAATAAGTGGATAGTCCTTAATCCTCGGAGTTTCGAAGAAATACTTTCCTTCTCATCAGAGGGTAGGATTTAGCAAAATACAGGATCGGATTTTACTTGCAAAAGTATTTTATGAAATTACAAGTAAGTCATAGATCTTATATATATATACAGTAATAAGTGAAAATAATAATATATATATATATAGTAATTAATAATAAATAGTGATATTTATAGCTAGAAATGAAAATAGGTTTCAGGCTCCCAAAATTCGTACTAGAACTGTCTGCAAGGACCCCTGGCGCAGTAGTTAGAGTACTTGGAAAAATCAATCATAAAAGTGATATTCTCCTAAAGGTTGAAGGTTCAATTCTCAGTGTGGGCGACAATTACCAAATACTTAGGACATCTATCCAGTTATGGATGGCTGATTGAACAAAAACATAGTGTCATCGTGAATTAAATAAAGGGTTCCGTTCGAAATTTTGTTCAAATTCCCAAGGTTTGACAAGATAAATCTGAAGAAGGTCGGAGGTTACACCAAACAAAACGTTTGTAAAAATCATACTCAATATGAGAACAGTAATCTGATGAGTCCAAATAATTAATCCACATCTCAAAAATTCAGAAACGTCATAATTGAAATTTATTTAGATTTGCAGAATTTCATTAGAATCTGAAGTAACAACAATATATATATATATATATATATATATATATATATATATATATATATATATGTTGGGGTGTATGTTCCTTGATAGAAGCGTTGATTGAGTTTGAATAAAATAAAATCCGTATCAGATACGTTTGAAGCCAAAACAACTAAAAAAAAGAAATACTGAAGATGAAGTTTGACTTCAAAATATATTTATAAATTTCAAACAAAAATAAATATCTGTTTATTTTCGTAATAATGCGTTCTTTTGGCTTCGAACGTATCAAATACGTATTATATATATATATATACTAGCATTTCAGCACAGCGTTGCCCGGGCGTTTGGAGGTGTATGTTGAGCAAAAAAAAAAAAGTCAATTTTTTTTAAATTTGATCCCTATTATGACCCCTTTACATTTATTGTTTTGGGCTCAAATCAAGTTATTAAGTTAGATGCATGTCCAAGAAACCTCTAAAATTTCAAGTGTTTAGACCCAAAATTGGCGGAGGAGTTTGGTAGAGTTCTCAAAGGTCAAATCGTTGAACTTTGACTCCCTTAACGGCCAAATTTCTGGCCGAAAACCGATTACAAGCATTTTCCCAAATCTACCCAATATATATCAAATTTCGAGTCTGTAAACTGAAAATTGACAGTTATTGTGTAGGGGAATGAATACAGACAGACAGACACACACGTTCACCTTTATATATATATATATATCAGTAGAACACCGGGATACCGCATAACGAATTAGTAATAAAATATGGTACAGTATAATCAAATCTATCTCTATATCTATAAAAGTGAAGTGTCTGTATCTGTGTGTCTGTGTACATTTCCCTACGCAATAACTGTCAATTTTCAGTCTACACACTCGAAAATTAGATTAGGGGAAATCTATGTGATCGGTTTTCGGCCAGAAATTTGGCTGTTAACAGGTCAAAGTTCAACGATTTGACCTTTGAGAACTCTACCAAACTCCTCCAACAATTTTGGGTCTAAACAATTGAAATTTTAGATATAGGTTCCTTCGACATGGATCTAACTTAATAACTTGATTTGAGCCAAAACAACAAATGTTAAGGGGTCAAAGTTTTAAAAAATTGACCTCTGCGGTCTCTACCAAATTACACAGACAATTTCTTGTCTGAAAGGGTATTCAGAGATAGGGCAAGCTTTTTAATCGGTTTGGGTCGAAAAATTTTAGTTACCAATATATAAATGTATGTATGTATGTTTGCATGTCTGTCTAAAACTTTCGACAGAGGCGACGGATTTTTACAAGATCAGTATCGTTTTTAAGTTCGACCTTTCAGACGACAAATATCGGAAAATTGGCTAAAAATATTAATTTCTTCACCTTCAACTGGGCACTTTTCTACAGGCGGGTCGCTTTTTTCGCCGATATTTTTGAAAGTTATCCTCTCCTTTTAATTTAAACGTACGTCACTCACGGTTTGGCAGTCATTGTAACAGCAAAGACGTCAGGTTTTTTCCCTGTTCTTTTCCTCCTTCACGGTACGGGTTCTAGCCTGCCTTCCTACTATCACTTTTTTGGGTTTTTTTGCTTAACACACACGTCCAAACATCCGGGCAACGCCGAGCTGAAATGCTAGTATATCTATAAAAGTGAACGCGTGTGTGTGTGTGTGTGTGTGTGTGTGTGTGTGTGTGTGTGTGTGTGTCTGTTTGTCTTCATTTCCCTACGCAATAACTGTCAATTTTCAGTCTACAGACTCGAAATATGATATATATAGGGTATTGAGATTTGGGAAAATCTTTGTGATCGGTTTTCGGCCAGAAATTTGGCTGTTAAAGGGTCAAAGTTCAACGATTCGACCTTTGAGAATTCTACCAAACTCCTCCGACAATTTGGAGTCTAAACACTTGAAATTTTAGATATAGGTTCCTTGGACATGGATCTAACTTAATAACTTGATTTGAGTCCAAAACAATAAATGTTAAGGAGTCATAATAGGGGTCAAATTTAAAAAAAGGCCGCTTTTTTTTTTTTTTTGCTCAACATACACCTCCAAACACCCGGGCAACGCGCGGCTGAAATACTAGTAACATCATAAATAACATTGTAAGAAGGGGCTAATACCGCAATCAGAGGCCGAAAAAACATTGTATTCCACATTGTAACCTGAAAAAAACTTTATCCTAGGGCAACCATATCCCGAGGTTCTACTGTATACGTTAATATTTTTAAAGCAAAATTTTAATATATTTAAATTCCGGTAATGTTCCTATACCAAGAAAATCAAAGTTCAAATTAATCAACTACATTAGTTAAGCTTCATGGTTATCAGTTTTCATAATCGAACAGGCATATAATATTTTCGCAAAAATCCCGACAACAAAATATAAAATGAGAACATCATAGTGTGTATTTTCTTATGCATTACAATTGTTTCATAACCATTTGGATAACTTAAAAATTTTTTTTTTACCTAGGCATCACCACTTATCAAGGCAAAGAGACCACTCGAGGATAAGGGTTAAAGAGTGTACAGTAGAAATTGGACAATATAGTAATCGTTAGCAATGGAAATTCGGTAAATTTGTTAACTTGTATGGAACAGCTCATCAAAAACTTGTTTACGTTAGACTTGAAGACAACCATACTGTAGTTGGCTGGAAAGCAGGAAAACGGAAGACAATTCCATAGGCGTGCTGTTCAAAGAAAGAAGCTTTGCTCATTAGGTTAAGGCACATATAAAGAGTGGGGGAAATTAGTGATAGTGTTTTCAGCTAGACGAGTGTTTCTTGTGAAAGTTTGGTGAAGGGGCACCATAGATTGGAGCTCAGCCGAGCACTTACGATGAAAATAACGATAAAGCATATTATATCATTTAAAAATATTCCAAAATAGCTACTTTTCAGACAGCAAAATACACTAGTTATACATATATGAATACATTCATAATCTTTATTTTAAGAGGTCAAACAGTTGGACTTAGCTCTCCACATTTGTATACAATTTCAGAAATTAAGCAATTGCCCTCCAATGGACATTCGTTAGGTATGTAAAGTTAAGCTGGATAAAAGTAAAAAGATATACCTACGGGGAATTGAATGTTTTTTTTAGGACAAATACCGAAACCATGTTGCATTATTTAAAATTGGACCAAAGAATTAACCTCCTATTACTTATGTACTAAACCCTGTTGAAGTGAACAAACATATATTTAATAGATTATACATATGAAAGAATAATATAAGACATTCAAAGATAAGAAAGAATAGAGGCCTCTGTTGTCTTATGAAATCTTTTTAGATTGAAACAGTAAATTTATTGTAGCAACATATGGTAATTTTGTTTACCTAAATGGAATCACGGCACATCAATCATTTATTACTGTTAGAATACATTAATCTGAGAAGGAAGAGTACATTACTCTTAGAAGAAAGATTTACAACGTGTGAATATTAGTCTTAGAAAACATTACACTTCAGCAGTGGTAATCTTTATTCTCAACACATGCAGTGGCTCTGCTGCTTTAACAGCATCGGCGACCACAACTCTCCAAATTACCATGGTAATCTCGGGAAGACAAGTAAAGACAGTTTCTCGTTGTTTTCCATCTTGATTCGGAGGTGTATCTCCTACCATAAGTTAAACATGTTTCCAGATACCAACCTGGAAATTTTTACGACTCGGCGTGGTTCATACAGCGCTTAGCCTTCCCAAATGGTTATCCATTTGGTACTGGCCAGGCTCTCAATATTGTTTAACTTTGATGATCTAGCAAGAACTTGTGTGTCAACGTGATTGTGCCATATATATATATATATATATATATATATATATATATAACGAAACAACTGACCTTTAACCAAATATCTGTGGGATGGAAATACAAAAAAAAAAAAGGAAAAATAATAGTTTTGCTTTTTTACAAGAATCAAATTGAATAATACGGTATGGGATGAACTTATAAATACTAGGACATGACGTGACTAATGGATCAATTGGATTGGGCCGCTACAAACATCCGTCCAGCTGAGGTAAGGACCAAAGTAGATTTTTGCAATTCACCATATCAAGAACTATTCAGGCGCCAAAATCTTCTTCTAAGTCATCACTATGGTCTACGGGAAGCTCTGTTTTCTGAGAGAGATTACCCATCTGTATGTGGTTGCAAACAGCTAATTTGTGGCCCCAAGCATGATGAAATTTCAAACAAAGCGGTAACATCATTGGCTGAAAGAAACTAATAGACACTGATAGGGTAATAAAGTACTGAGTAGTTGTAAATAAAAAAAATCCTAAAATATAAATCCATGCTTGATAATCTCCTTCGGGAATAAAACAAAAACACTTCTGTGTAGCTTACTTTCCATAATTATATTTTTATACCACTTACATAATAATAATAATGTTCATCTGTAGAAATGAGAAACACTAACTGATCATTCTCGGAATGATGGATTCAACATGTGAGTTTGTTTAAAGTGAAGCTGATTTGTGCAAAATCTCACTTTCTCGTTTCAACCAGCCTGATCCAGTAGCAGGACAGATTCGAGAAGAGTGGGGTGAAGAGACTAAAGGAAATGTCTACCTCTTACTACATATAGCACCTGATATTCCGAAATGGTCATCCATCTGGTACTGCCCAGGCTCAACATTGCTTAACTTTGATGATCTAACAAAGGATGCGACAGAGGTAAAGTGTTCCCGCTTGTTTTCTTTTCCTCATAAAGGAAATGTTTCTTTTCCTTAATGTTTCATTGTTAAAGTGTTTCTTATCTAATAAGTCTGAAGAAAGGCTGTTCTTGTGAAAATTTGTAAACGACATATTGTTTGAATTTGTCCAAATGGCCTTGAAACAATTGTAACTAACAATGAAATACACTTTTTGTTGCTATCAACCCATTTCTTGAAGTCTTGGTATTTGTTAAAACAGTATATATATATATATATATATATATATATATATATATATATATATATAGCATGTATTACAAGTTAATTGATCAAAAAACAATGAAGTGCTCGATGATAGTTTATTCAACAACTAATATAAATTATTATATTGAGAACTCAGTTTGTTGGGTGAGCCCAGGATTCACTAATCTAGTCATACTGGATTTGGGGCAAAATCCAGCTGGTGGAAACAGATAGAATCGTCAGCATCATGCCTTTCTCTAAGTCTTGGACAGTAGAAAATAGCTGGTGAATCGATCTGTTTTGATTTTACCTCAGGTCCATGACCAGATTAATGAATCTCAGATACACCCAACAGACGCAGTAATGCATAGTTTTAAAATCAATGAAGCTTGCTGGATAAACAAGCAGCTCGAGCACTATAAAAGCGGTAGATGGGTGTTTATTTAAATGGACATTTGTTGAGATTATTTACGAGCACCGTTCCGATGGGCCAGTGGGTAGAACCGCCGACTATCAACACAATCGTTCAACCCTCAGCTAGGGAAAGGTACTAGTCTAGCCACATTGATGAGTTATGATACAACGAAACAGTACTGTATGTGGATGACTATATATATATATATATATATAGTCATCCACATACAGTTGTTTACATATATTATATATATATATATATATATACATATAATATATGTAAACAATAATTTAAAAACATAAATAAAAATGCAATCTCTTCAAAAAAAGGCATTTGCATGCAAAAGAGCAAAATTATCAGTTAAGTAAATAGCAGCGTTTTCACGTTATTCCCGCTAATAAAACAAAACTAACAAAATTAACATATTAACATTTAGTGAATAAATGACAAAAGACTATATTCCAAAGTTTATGATGTTGACCATCTTATAATTTATTTCTTTAAATTCAGTTGACATTTACAATTCTTGACAGTATTTGTTTCGTAGCGCAAAATCAATCAATTAATTATTATATCAATCAGTAAATCTATTTTGCCCTTAACTCATTAGAAGAAATAGCAACAATCAATATTTCTTCTAATGAGTTAAGGGAAAAATAAATTCACTGATTGATATAATAATTAAGTGATTGATTTAGTGCTACGAAACAGATACTGTCAAGAATTGTAAATGTCAACTGAAACGGAAGAAATTATAAGATGATAAACATCATGAACTTTGGAATATAGTCCTTTGTCATTTATTCACTATATTGCTCTGTAATACCATTGAGCTTCTTAAATAAGGATTGGTATATATATATATATATATATATATATATATATATATATACTAGCAAAAGTACCCGTCATTGACCGAGTTCAAAAACAGCCTACAGAAAATGCTTTATATTATAATATATATATATATATATATATATATATATATATATATACATGCAATTCGGCTGGAACATTGTTTACACCAGAAAGGGTTCTATGCAAAACTTTATAATGATATAAAATAAACATTACTAATCGTTGATGAGAAAATTAAATGTTTATCATATCTCAGGTTTATACCAGTTAGCAGTCTTCTGGCATTAGATTCAATATACAGCCTGAAGATTACTTACTGACATTAAATTGCAGTAATATTATTATATGTGTGTGTGTATCTATAAGTGATTTGAAATAAAAATAGTTTGTTTTCAACCAGAAGAGGTTAACTGTCTATCACCAGTGATTGATTCTGTGGTTATCTTCAGAGATCTGTGACATCTAAGTGGTGACCTTTTCTGGCACGAATTGGATTGGAGTCTTATATCAACACTACCAATACAGAACTGAAATTGGTCTGTCATCCTCGTGCAATTCCAATAATAAATTTCCAAAATTTCAGATTTTATCAGCCGAAGTTGCAGTAAATCTTGCGAAAATCAATTCAGAATATTTCAGCTATTTGCTAAATACTTTTGGCCTTGTGGCATTTGGATTCTGTCGTGCCAAACAATGTTTCCATTTTACTGCTGACGAATAACTCCAACAAGATTAGAAAGAAATACCAGATAACAGGAAAACTAGAATTTATTTATGCCTCCCATCTTGATAAAAAATCTCCACACGGAAAAAAAAAAAAGAAAGGGAAAATGAATCCATTTAACAATTAACTAAAGAAAAATAAACATTAAAATTTAATGATATTATTTGGATTCATCGGACTAATGCTCTCATCTTGAATATCATTTTCACACCGTTTCGGTCGATGTAACCTCCGACCTACTTCAGGTACAACTTGTTGAACTTGGGAATGTTTCTGCCAAATTCGGGAATTCAAATGGAATTTTGAACGGAACCCTTTATTTCATGGGTGCAGCATACTCTTGAAAATGACACTCAAGATGAGAACAGTAGTTCTGTGTATCCAAATAATATGAATAACCAATCCTTATCTCAAAAATTCAGAAACGTCATATTAAAAATTAAAGTAAAAGTTTCATAAGATAGCTCCAATAATATCCATGCAAGCCATTTTTATACTATAGCCATCGTTGTTTTATGTCAATTGAAACGATATAATGATATCACATTTTGCACTTGCGTTACAGTATCTTGTAACTTGCATTACAATATCTTGTAACTTGCGTTACAATATCAAATTTATCCAAGTTTGTCTCTTTAAAACTCAAATTTCCTTCATACCATCGATAATTCTTATTCTTTAGCCTTCACATTCAATGAGCAAGGTTTCTGACAAAGGGAAAGGAATTGTTGTTTTCCGGGCCAGAATCTATTAATCTAACACTTACTTTTTATCTTAAAAGGTGTATTCTTTATTTTTATGATTTCTTTTAGCTCTTTGCATCGGGTAGTTTCACGCCTTGTCTAAAGCGATTTCTATTAAAAAAAAAAAAACATTCTGTGCACTTACTTTGTCTAAAATATACTTCCAATGATCCTACATATCCGGTTTTTGTTGGATAACCAAAGTTAAGCGATGTGGAATCTGGCCCATACTAAATAGGTAACCACATGGGAATGCTAGGTACTGTATGTCATCTTCCCATGGCTGGGATGTACATGCAGCTGGGGATCTCTTGTGAATGTGATATTTTTTGTAAGCTTCATCCTCGTGGGGAGACTGACATAGTTCAGTTCATTAGGGGTTATAGTACCACACCACATATTTTGATCTTATGTAAGATTTTAAAGGACATTCAGTTGTAATGGAACGCATATGAGCGTGTGTGAGAAAGTTATCAGCAGCAGTTGAAAGATAGCTAGTTAGTAAAAATATTAGCAGCAGCATCCGTTAAAGCATGTATGCAAATTAATAAGTGTGCATGAGCTTTCGTCATAAGGAAAGAAGACAAAAAATACTCTACATGCTTGGAGGAGAAGCAAGTTGAGTGGCAGGCAAGATAGACGTGTTAAAGTTAGTGGCGACAAAGACTTCTAAAAAGCATGTGTGTGTGTGAAAAAAATCTTTGTAAATATAATGAAATGCATCGTTTTGGAGGAACCCCAAATAAATGTATTTTATTTGCACTTTAAAAACTGCCAAGTAGGATTTTTGTTTCTTTCCTTGTATTATTTGTTTGTTTCTTTGCGGCGGTACCAGACAGTATGTGGAATCATGAGGTTTGAACTGTAACGACACAGTTGAAGAGTAACAGCCACGTTACAAAGTGACACGGCCCAAATTTGAGAGTTTGGGGGTGTATAGAGTCACCTCTTAGTTGCCACTACTCCCAGGTCCACTCTGATCCGAAGTGGTAGTACCTGTCATCACACCATCTAATGATTAAATAGAAAATATCGTTTATAGGAAATGTTATTGACATGTTACAGCAACTTATTCCACTAATTATGTATTCTTTTGATATAAAAATCGCAATGTTTATTGAACTGAGCGATCAAATTGTTAATTTGCTTTGAAACTGCCGATAGTTGTTATATCGAATTAAAATATGTGAAAAGAATTAATTACATTACTCTACATGTATGTTTTGCTGTCATGCCATATTTTACTAAATATCTTTATAACTTTAAGTACCTTTCGTACTATCTATAATCTTTGTAAACTTTCTCTGTGCCTCTTTATTTATCTAGAATAATTTTCTCGTGTTCCTACTTATGATTTTAAAGTGCATTCAGTGGCAGGATCCCAATTTGGGGGCTTTGAGGAGTGTAGAGTCACCCCTGAGTTGCCATTACCCCCATTCTGACCCAAAAGTCATAATGCCGTCTATTATTTAAGTAAAAACTATCATTTACAGAAAAGTTATTGACACGTTACAGCAATTTACAGAAGTAAACACTTCATCAAATCTCCACACTAACGTACTGTACTTGCAATAACCCTAATACCTGAGTGGCTTCTGGGCCTTGATAAGTGGTGACCACCGTGTAAAAAAAAAAAAAAAAAAAAAAAAAAAAAAAACTTATTCCACTATTTACTTTTTCCATATAGAAATTACAGTGTTTATTAAAATGAGCGATCAAATAATTCGTTCTAAAATTGCCGATAGTTGTTAAATCCAATTACAATTTCAAAGGAATTAATTAAATCACTCTACATTCTATGCTGTATTCTTTTTTTGTCAATCTCTACAACTAATTCTTAAATGATCTGTATGAACTTTTCTATATCAAAAATAATTTTATAAATCCGTAATAAAAGACAATCAAAAAGTCGTAATTAACTAATACATAAAATGTATCAGTTAGTTTTAAAAAACTATTAATGTATTTTATGTATCTTAAATATTTCATCTAAAAGCTCCCAATCGATGCCTCCGTTCAGTCTTGAAAGACAAAGGATACCCCCCTGTAGGGGCAGCTGCACATGAAATTGTGAGGCAAGGGGTGCGTAATCTCCAACCACACCTCTCTTGAATCAGTACTGTTTGAGTCGAATGGTAAGAAGTCCAGGACGACTGGAAACAATGCAGAGATAAACGGAGAGCACATACAGCACCTGGACCTCCCAAATGGTCACCCATTAAGTACTGACCAGGTTCAACGTTGCTTAACTTCGGTGATCCAGCAGGAACCGGTGTATCAACGTGATTATGCCATACCAATAATGTCCATGCAATCCATTGTTTTTGAATACCAGATTTACGAAATCCATCAACATTATGTAAAAACTGTTTACACCGGTTATATTCTTTAAATGCTCCTGCAACTAGTTCAATTAATTAATTACTCTTCAATAAAGGATCCCAATATTTTGGGGGAGTACTATAAAGTTTTGTGTTCTCTTTGAAATAAAATAATGTCGGTTGAAGTTTCAATTTTTATCATCAATATGTACTTTCGTACAAACTCAATATTTCATTCTGATCAAGCCACCTGTTTTCTTTTTTTTTTTTTCAGAGATATAAAATGTAACTCAATTTAATGCTCTTTGAAGAAATACTTTATTCAACCAGGATGATTAAAAAAAAAATGGAAACCATTTTAATAATTAACTAAACAAGATCACCTAACAGCATTAATAAAACATATTTCAATATTGCTCTATTTAAGCTTATAAATGAACAATTATATATGTTTAAAAGAGATTAACAGTTATATATGTTTAAAAGAAAAATTAAGTTATTTCTTTAAATTATTTGTATGTTATAATAATAGGTGAAATAATTACTTTCAGTTACAAAATACCAATGTTCTAATTATAGTAAAAATCGAAGGGAACTAAAACTAGCAGAATTCTGACAATCTAATTCAAGAAGAAATGGTGACAAATCCTCGGTTGATACCACACAGATGTTTCTAAAGGATTAATGCGGATGGAAAGATTAAGGAAGAACATAGAGCATCATCCAGACCTCCACTAAAACGGGTCAGAGAGTACTGAAACTTGTAGAACCTTATTAGAATTACAATTCCAAATAAAGCCAAATGGTTGCTATCAACAAGAAATCAATATTACACGGCTGTTGCGATAATGCAATATGATTTACAATGTTTCTCAAAAGAGGTGAAAGTTACTGGACATCTGGGTAGATTTGTTGTAACTCGGATTCCATTCAACACTACTTATTGCTAGTGAGCAATTACTGATAGTGGCCTGTGTGAAAACTAATGAGTAAATAATAAACCAAGGGAACTGAAACTGTCAATAATGATCAAAAATAAACTAGGGCAACATATTATGAATAAAGATAAACAAGGGCAACGTATTATGAATAACACTACAGATGTTAGATTAATAAACATCCCCAAGTGATTGTTAGTGTCTCACTAGGCACATGACCTAGTAGATGTAAGCAGTTGTTAAAAAATGAATTTTATCTGGAGATTGTCAGTAAATTTTTTAATTTACCTCTTCAGAAACTAAAACAAAACTAAAACAAACAAAAAATTATCTTATCCGAGAAAAAAACAGCTTGACTCTAACATAATAACTAAAGGGTTTAGTTTCAAAGTCTCTAAATGTTCTTAACAATGATCAAAGGCAACTAAAGAAAGTTCACTGACCAGGTTATTATATATATATATATATATATATATATATATATATATATATATATATATATATATATAGCAACAACACTATAAAAACATAACAATCATATAAGCTTTTATTAGATTTCGCACATTAGTTCTTGGGTTAATAAATGTAGAACAGTTCAGGTAGCAGGGTCAGTTCATAGAAGAAAACCAAAGTTAACCTGGAAGAAAGTGATAAAATGAACCTGAAGGAAAGAGAGATAAATGAAAACCTGGCCAAGGATAATTTCTTAAAGCCGTCCAACATATGCCAGCATGTAAAACATGCGTCAAAACGAATATGATAATGATCATTTAAGTTCGATAATGATTAGACCCATATACTTTTCTAATTGTACAGCATGTGTTTATTAATCAATTGTTGATTTATTTAGCCTGGAAATTCTAGTTTCAGTTATCATTTCGACATTTTCTAGCTTGTTCTCCTTCCTATCTATTTTTCTATTTTTCTCGTTCACATCATTATCATTCTCTGTGTGTGTGTGTGTGTGTGTAAACATTCGTTGTATTCTTTTCATTATATATATATATATATATATATATATATATATATATATATATATATATATATAAAGAGTATACAATGAGGGTTTAAACCATTTTATCCAAGGAGGATAACTCTGGCCGGGGAACCAATTTCTGCCCAAGGAAGATAACTCTAGTCTGATAGTATCATTGATTCTATGTCTACACACTTGACGCATATTTACTTAAGCTCCATCACCTGTGTTGATCAGTCTCTCCTTACAACCCTCATATATATAAGAGCTTTCATAACCCCTACACATTGTATTATACTCCCTTGTTCCAAATTGATCAATAAATCTATATACACCAGTATTTTTTTTTCTCATCAATATTTTTCCTTGTGTCTAAGCTCCACCTGCATGCTGAGCTTTTTATTATATATCAGAAAAATCTCCATTTAAAGAATCCTTATAAATGTCTTTGATCCTTTAAAACATAATTATCCACAGACACGTGTTTCGTCGTCTACGAATCATCAGAGTGGCTGAATCTAGCGAGATTCAAAATCGGGACCCCACGGTAATGAGCATAAACCCCTTACCGCTCATCAATCTCGCACGACTGTTTGGATATATTATGATTTACTTAGATGTTGTTTGTTTTTTGTTTTTGCGATACGTTTTGAATGAATTCAATTATTTACGAAAGAGCGTTTTTACCTAAATGCGAGTTGGGAATAATTTTCCCTTTAACCAATTTGGTAATCCCACATGGGGAGCAGCATATATATTACTTTTAAAATATAATTATTCACTGACACGTGTTTCGTTGTCTACAACTCGTCAGAGTGGCTGAATCTAGCGAGATTCGAAATCGGGACCCCACGATAACGAGCCTAAACCCCTTTCCGCTCATCCACCTCGCACGGATGTTTGGATATATTGCGATTTACTTAGATATTGTTTGTTTTTGTTTTTGCGATATGTTTTGAATGAATTCAATTATTTACGAAAGTGCATTATATATATAATATATATGTGGGGGTACCAAATTGGTTAAAGGGAAAATTATTCCCAACTCGCATTTAGGTAAAAATGCACTTTAGTAAGTAATTGAATTCATTCAAAACATATCACAAAAACAAAAACAAACAACATCTAAGTAAATCGCGATATATCCAAACAGTCGTGCGAGATTGATGAGCGGATAAGGGGTTTAGGCACATTACTGTGGGGTCCTGCTAGATTCAGCCACTCTGATGAGTCATAGATGATGAAACACATGTCAGTGGATAATTATAGTTGATTCTTTAATATATATATACTAGCATGGGTGCCCGGCGTTGCCCGGCGTTGCCCGGGTGTTTGGAGGTGTGTGTTGAGCCAAAAAAAAAAAAAGTGGTAGTAAGAAGGCAGGCTTGAACCCCTACCATGAAAGAAGAACAGAACGGGGAAAAACGTGACGTCTTTGCTGTTACGACCACCGCCAAACAAGAAGTGACGTAATTTAAATTAAGGCTAGACAATCGAAAGGAGAGGATGACTTTCAAAAATCTCGGGGAAAAAAGCGACCCCCCCCATGTAGAAAAGTGCCCAGTTGATATTAATGTTTTTAGCCAATTTTTCGATATTTGTCATCTGAAAGGTCGAACTCTAAAACGATACTGACCTTGTAAAATTCCACTGCCTCTGTCGAAAGTTTTAGGCAGACATGCAAACATACATACATACATACATACATTTATATATTAGTAACTGAAAATTTTCGACCCAAACCGATTAAAAAGCTTGCCCAATCTCTGAATGAACGTTATTATTTAAAAAGCCATTCTTAACATGGGGAGGGGAGGGGGTTTTACCTAATTTGTACTTTAACCTTACAATTGAATAAAACACATATCATAAAACTTTAATTAAACGTGAAGATACGATTTAAAAAATAGCGCGGATCACTCTCTGCATTAGCACCGAAAGTACAGAATAGTTAGAAAACATCCTTCCTCTCCATGTTAAGAATGGCTTTCTAAATAATGTTAATGCTTCAGTACTCTTCCTTGTCTGCTTAAGTTTAATTTTTGTTTATTAAATTGTTAGGTGAAAGTCCAGAATAGTTACAAAACACCCTCTTCTCCCAATGTTAAGAATAGCTTTTTAAATAATAACGTTATTATTTCAGCACGGATCAATAAGTGCACGAGTACCCAATTTCTTTAATAAAGAAAAAGCATTCATATTTTCTTATGTAAAAACTACTTCTGTAAAAAAAAAAGAAAAAACGTGTACTTTCAATTTTTGTTAAAGGTTTTCTTGAAAAAAAAAATACGGTAAAAAAAGCAAAGAACAAAACATTAATCGGTATTCATGCAGAGAGTGATCCGTGCTGAAATAATAACGTTATTATTTAAAAAGCCATTCTTAACACGGGGAGGGATTTGTACCTATTCTGTACTTTAACCTTACAATTGAATAAAAAACATATCATAAAACTTTAATTAAACGTGAAAATGCGATTTAAAAAATAGCGCGGATCATTAGCACCGAAAGTACAGAATAGTTAGAAAACATCCTTCCTTTCCATGTTAAGAATGGCTTTCTAAATAATGTTAATGATTCAGTACTCTTCCTTGTCTGCTTAAGTTTAACTTTTGTTTGTTAAATTGTTAGGTGAAAGTCCAGAATAGTTACAAAACACCCCTATCCCCATGTTAAGAATGGCTTTCTAAATAATAACGTCATTATTTCAGCGGGGTAGCTTCTCTGCATAAGTACCATGTTTTGTTTTTAAATTGTTAGGTGAAAGGACAGAATAGTTACAAAATACCATCCCCATGTTAAGAATGTCTTTCTAAATAACATTATTTCAGCACGGTATTTTCTATGCATACGTACTATTTATTTTTGTTTATTAAATTGTTAGGTGAAAGTATAGAATAGATGCAAAACTCCATCCCCATGTTAAGAATAGCTTTCTAAATAACGGTATTATTTCAGCACGGTACCTTCTCTGCATAAGTACTATCTTTTGTTGGTTATCCTGACGCTGTGCACTTCTTTATTTACATTGTAAGTGACGTCACACAAATCTTATAATACGGATGGCTACAATTGTAAAAATAATTTGTTTTACTTTTCTTTCATTTTGAGCTCCTTTTTTCTCCCGTTTGTTTTTGTTTTCTACAATTAATAAACCAGTTTAGAAGTAAAAAATAATTTGTTTTAGCGAATTTAATTTTTTTTTCTCTCCCATTTGTTATATTGGTATTTGAGCGGAGAATCTAACATTTCTTTTCATTTTGAGAATTTGTTTTAGTTGTTAATTACTAACACAGCGGAGAATTTAACTCCCCCCCCCATTTCTTATTATGAGCGGAGAATTTATTTTATTTTCATTTTGAGCTTTTTTTCTGATCCGACGTTACCTTTTATAGGTACTCGTGGCCACAAAGTAGGTGACCATTTTACGTTAAATTATTATAGAAAAGTGATCCCCCACTTTTTAAAATGAGCCCACCCACTTTTAAAAACATTTCTTCATATTTTGGAAACTACTCGTTTGCCGTAATTTTAAACATTATTTTCTTTTTCAGCGACCCCGAAACTGTTAAGAGTGGTAATTTTAAAGGAATTTTCGAGAGTGGAGTAATTCTTCATATTTACCCTTTTTTTAACTGAATTGTAAGGTGAAAGTACAGAATAGTTACAATACACCCTCCCTTCCCCATGTTAAATAATAGGTTTCTAAATAATAGCGTTAAAAAGTAGCTCGGGTCGTAAAGTGCAGGAGTACCTTGTAGTACTTACCAACAAAACAAACGCCCACGTGTTTGTGCCTTGTATAGGCATGCGCGACAACAAAACTTGGGTTTTTATAAGCGGAAGTCTCGAGGTTGTCAGGAATCTACAGGCGCATGCGCAAGAGAAGGGATTGAGATAGTGGTATAAAAGGCAGGTCGAGTGAGAAGGTTGTTGTTGTTGTCATTGGACGTTACAGTGACGCGTGCGTTAGCAGGTGATTAAGAGGCTGTTTTTTTTGTGTGACAAGTCGCGCACCTCGGTGAAGATCATATGAGTCGTGCACCTTGGTGAAGGTGAAGGTCATAAGCTATATCGGCTATTTCATTTTGTCTCTTTTCCTGGACAACTATGGCTGGGGCAAAGTTTGATTTAAAACTGATACCCGAATTCGACGGATCCACTTCTGTTATCGACTGGGTCGAAAGGGTTGAGCTGACCTGCAACCTCTGTGAAGTAAAGGGGGGGGGCATACCGTGATTCCCCTAAGATTGGCTGGAGGCGCCCTAAGTGTATATCAG
The DNA here is from genome assembly GCF_053919585.1 of Euprymna scolopes. Lineage (NCBI taxonomy): Eukaryota > Metazoa > Mollusca > Cephalopoda > Sepiida > Sepiolidae > Euprymna > Euprymna scolopes. Next base: position 91,890,999 of record NC_136494.1, read on the forward strand.
CAACTTAGTACTGTGGAGAAGGCTGATGTTACCTGTATAAAAAATGCTTTATACAAGGCATTTGCCATGGATCCCTGCACGGTCTACAAAACATTTGCCTCTAGGAAGCTCATGCCAGGAGAAACCATGGACGTCTTCTTCGCGGAGCTGAAGAAACTTGCAGTTCTATTTGGCAATGGAGTGTCAAAGCAAACATTGGCGTATGTGTTTGTGGCCGGCCTTCCCACCCATGTTAAGCAACTGTTGAGGACTTCCACCAGCGTATCTGTAACGCCCATGGAACATTTGTTAGAACGCGCTCGAGCCATTATCAGAGATGAGGAGGACCTGAGGGAACCGGTTGTAATGATGGTGCAGGCAGCCAAGACTAATGCTGAAAAGAGTCCCAGTTTGGGACCCATGACCAATGGCAGATGTTTCTGCTGCGGCCAGTGAGGCCATTTCGCAAGAAATTGTACTAACAAGGGGCGCCCGCGCTGTTTCCAATGTGGTAGTTGTAGTTCGTCTGATCAGGCAGGATCAAAGCCAGAACCAGAACCACACCCAGAACCAGAATCAGAACCAGAACCTGAATCTGAGATTGTAAATACCACCCTTTGCAGAAGCCAACGAACTAAGAGGCCACCCCCGGAGTGCACTCTACGTGATCATCAGATCAGGGGGGAGTGTAGTACTTACCAACAAAACAAACGCCCATGTGTTTGTGCCTTGTATAGGCATGCGCGACAACAAAACTTGGGTTTTTATAAGTGGAAGTCTCGAGGTTGTCAGGAATCTACAGGCGCATGCGCAAGAGAAGGGATTGAGATAGTGGTATAAAAGGCAGGTCGAGTGAGAAGGTTGTTGTTGCTGTCATTGGACGTTACAGTGACGCGTGCATTAGCAGGTGATTAAGAGGCTGTTTTTTTTGTGTGTCAAGTCGCGCACCTCGGTGAAGATCATATAAGTCGTGCACCTCAGTGAAGGTGAAGGTCATATACCTCTAAAAGGTAACGTCGGATTGGAAAAAGAGCTCAAAATGAAGATAAAATAAATTATACGCTCAAAATAAGAAATGGGGAGGGGAGTTAAATTCTCCGCTGTGTTAATAATTAAAAATAAAACAAATTCTCAAAATGAAAAAAAATGTTAGATTCTCCGCTCAAATACCAATATAACAAATGGGAGAGAAAAATAAAACAAATTATTTTTACAATTGTAGCCATCCGTATTATAAGATTTGTGTGACGTCACTTCCAATGTAAATAAAGAAGTGCACAGCGTCAGGATAACCCTTTTGTTTATTAAATTGTTAGGTGAAAATATAAAATAGTTACAGAACACTATCCCTTTCCCATGTTAAGAACGGCTTTCTTAATAGCGTTATTTCAGCACGGTACCTTCTCTGCATAAGTACCATGTTTTGTTTATTAAATTGTTAGGTGAAAGTATAGAATAGTAACAAAACGTCCTCCCCGTGTTAAGAATGGCTTTCTAAACGTTATTATTCTATTATTATATTATTATGGTACTTTCTCTGCATAAGTACCATGTTTTGTTTATTAAATTCTTAGGTGAAAGTACAGTACTCATGCAGAGAGTGATCCGTGTTGAAATAATAACGTTATTATTTAAAAAGCCGTTCTTAACATGGGAAGGGGAGGGTGTTTTGTACCTAATCTGTATTTTAACCTTACAATTGAATAAAAAAACATGTAATAAAACTTTAATTAAACTTGGAAATACGGTTTAAAAAATAGTGCGGACCACTCTTTGCATTAGCACTACCAACCAATCTTATATCGAAAAACAAAAAACAAAAACAAAAGAAAACTCAAAAAGCAAGCGACAAACTTTTTTTTGCCTTATATAATAAAGAAAAAAATGTTTAAATTAAAAAATTTGGAAGATAAACAAATGAATTATGTTTTTTTTGTTTTTTTTACTTATCGAGTAAACAGAAAATTAAATCTACTTCCTCTCGTCAATTCGTGGCTTTGAAATGAATCGAACCGGAAGTTCAGTTTTATCAACAGAACAGTTTCACACTAACGGTTACGAAAATATATTTATTTTATTTAATATTTTAATAATTCGCGAGGAAAATTTATTTTAATAACATAAAAACATCCCCCAACTCTAAAGATGGGTTGTCTGAAAATTTCAAATAAATTGGTAATGTCGAAATATGGTTTTATTCACTTGTAACGAACCAAATTTACATTTATATATATATATATATATATATATATATATATATATATATATATATTGCCATTCACACAATAAAATAACGCTGCAGCTCACACAAACCATGAAAGCCACAGACCGGAAGTCCAAAACTCGAGTTTTGTCCACCTTTGGAGTTCATCAGTTGAACATATCCGACCTTAGGATTCAAAACCCGATTCACTTGAATGTGAGGCGAGCACCCTGCCATCTGAGGTATCACGCCACACACAAGAAAGTATATTAACTAACACAGATCAAGCGGAGAAATCTGACTGTGGAATATACCTACTTCTCAACAACTGATGAGCTCACAGAAGGGAGAAACTAATGAGATGTTGCTAGAATGGCTAGCTCAACCTATGGATTGCTAAATTATCAATACTCTGTTCACCTTGAATCTTTTTTTTTTTTTTTTTGTAAACCTTGTTTTCTATAATTTATAGTTGTTGAAATTTTTACCTATTGTTTCTACAGCATGTTTACTTTCGTCAGCCTCCAAACTCCCACTTGTCTTGTTTTGTCCCTTAGTCCTCACATTCCATGAGCGAAGTTTCTGACAAAGGGGGAAGAATTACTATTTTCTGAATCTATCAATCTAACATTTTCATTGGTTAGTTTTGGCCTTGAATAGTAACTTAAATATGTCTTTAACTCCTTACATCAAGTGGCTTCATGCCTTTGCTGGAGCAACCCCCCCCCTCAGAATTTACACTTTGTATTCTCGTTACAATTGTATAAAAATGACAAGCTGTTGTAATCAGTTCAGATGGAATAATTGATGACTGATAGAAAAAGCCTGAGAATACTTTAAATATGAACAGTATTATATAATACTAGGAGGCCGCTCGGTTTGACCGGTTGTAAAATACGCTTAAATATATTTTGATCAAGATCAATGCAAATTTCTTATTGATTTAAAAGTAAAAAAAAAAAAAATGACTCATGCGACACCACCGAGAATTGAAACCAAAGCGTTTAGCTTACAATTTAGTTTCTCCTTTGCCATTAATGCCTGAGCTATGAGACATGTTTGCTGTAAAAATTAAAACATAAACAAAGAGCTATTACGTTACGCATGCATATTCATAATACCCTTGCTCAATCTTCACCTGGTAAATTTCATTTTAAAATTTTCACTTTTGCATCAATTTTCCTCAGCTAAAACCCAAATATAAAGTTTTGCATTGGTCCGAATACCCTATATATTAGGTTTCATGTCTGCAGACCTCAAACTGATAGAAGAGTTTAGTAGGCAAAATTTTTTAACTAAAAATATATACGCATACATAAATATATATAGAAAGAGGTTTGTGTTTACTATAACTTTTTTACGCAAATATTATGCAAGTATAAATCATGTAGAATATCTGCATAAATACAATTACATGTAATAGTTAACTAAAGATGATCATCCCATAAGAAAAAAAAAAACTAATAGGGAATTAATTAAAATGAATGTTTAAAAGAATATCCAAATTAGCTAGATCTTTGCAGATGAAGGCAATTCCATGAATCATATATAACAAAGTTGTATTTTCTTTTTAAATAAATAGAAAAATGGGGTTTTAATATAAATATGAATACGAATATCAATACACACACAAAAAAAAAATTATAGAGTACAGATTAAACCTCACAAAAGATAATGTTACTCCCCCCCCCCAACCTTTTTCAGATGCAGCCTTGTGGAACTTGTGAAACTTGGAAACCCGTATAGAGTTTTGAACTGAACATTTTATTTAATCAAAGAAGGCATGCTGTTTTCACTCTGTAAGGCATGACTGAATAAGAATATTAATTTGTTATTATGTCTGACAGAATGAGAACAATCTACCCATATGTATTGAATAAAGTGTTCAGTTCAAAATTTCCTCCAAGTTCTGAGAGTAACAAAGATTTTCTAGTTTGGCTAGAAGGTTCCCAAGTTTGGAAAGATGTGTGGCGTGGTCCCTGGCCTTTGTAGAGGCCATTTTGGGATGACAACAGCATCTTTTGGTATTCCCAAGAACCACCCCGACATTAAATATAATTTGGGGTATAAACGTTGTTTTAGCAAAGGAAAAAGATGGAGGATATTAATTGGCATGCATACATATTAAAAATGAAAATAAAATATTGAAAGACTAGAAAGGGTCACCAGTTAGCAAGTGCTAACTAAAATAAAGGTTTGTACACGAACATTTGAGGAAAACGAAATTTTGTAATAAAAATTTTTTATACAAGAGACAAGAATAAAAAAAGTTATTTTCAGTCATTTATGCAAACACGTGTTTGGTGCAAAAATATGGGTTTGTAGTCAAAAGGCTTAGAATTGTGTTGGTCAATATGTTCATAGTGTAGGAAGCGACTAATAGAGCGTATTGAAACAAACCAGAGGAAGAAAGAGGGTAACTTATTCGAACCATTTGCTTTTTAGCATTCGTCAGAATCACACAGATATACCTGAAGATGACCGGAGATTACATCGGCCAAGACATTATGAATATAACAACTATGTAATTTGAATAATACAAATTATCCATCTACACTGTAAAAATTTCGAAACATAAAAAAAGAGTAATATTATTATTGAATTCAGTTTCCTTTAAATATTTGTACTTGTTAAGGACAGTAATTATTCCTGATGCAGAAAATGGAATTAATCAATTAGTTGGAAGGAATATTTTGTAACTGCTTTCATTTTGCAGTCATTAATAATAATTATCATTTATAATTATGTAAACTTGTTTTATTAAATTCTTTTTAAAGGAGAGGCACTAAATTTAATACAGATTACGACAATAGCAGGTGAAAATCCTGTCTTGCTTTGCTCCTCTTCCCATAACATTGGTTGGATATTTTTCTCCCTCCCCCGACAAGATGTGACACTAGGGTCGGAAAGTGTGATTGACGAGCCAACGTCTAAGAGGAGGAGCACTCTGGCCTACAAAAAAAAATGTCTAGACAGCCCAGTCGGTATTCCTCGGTAGAGGCACCTCAGGCGATTAGCAATAAACTAACTCCTTCTCAAAGAGAGAAGGTAAAACCTAGAATGGTGGACCTCCCAGAACTGCACAGAACAAGCAACACACCACAGTCAACTGGGGAAAGGTCATTTCAGAAATGGTGTAGATTCTGTTGATTTTGACGGTGAGAGAAAACATTCCCTCCCCCGGCTTAACTAATCGCCCTGTTTCTCTGCTATTATTTCTTTTGATCTTCTTTTCCTTTCTAATTCCAAGCAAATCGTTCCGAATCCTCCTCTACTCAAAATCCACTCAGCCAACTTACTTCATCCCTTGGAAAATGAGCTAAAGAAGAAAAAAAACAATAAAAACAAACTAAAGAGAAGAAAATGCATTGAGTTGCAGTGAAGTGGTAAGTGCACTGCAGCTCTGCATGTTTCACCCTAGACTTGATAGTTTGCTTCGACAGTTCATTCTAATTTTAAAGTAAAAAATAATTAAAAACTTTATTTTTTTATTCCTGATTGTAATTTTGTTACATCTTGCACCTAAATACATCTTGAAATAAATATCAAACTACCATATTCTTTATCTGTTTTGATATATTTTTTTAACTACATGCAAATATACCCAGTATTGCTTTAACTCCTTTTATTTAACCCACACGGGTAGCATACTATCATTCCATAAGCCATGACCATGTAGAAGTTTTAAGTAATTTGCAAGTGTGTCCTTAGTATCGCCGGAGGGAGGATTGAAACTGCAACTTCCAGTAGAATACAGTTAGAATTGTATTTACTTAGTACTTTATCCGTTACGTCATGAGTCCTTGTGAACAATTCTAATATGAATTTCGGCAACTTTAAACCGATTCTTGTTTTTTTAGATGTACAGTCTTACTACTTATAACTATATATTAAAAACTAGCCGTCTGAATACCCTATATATAAAATTTTAACTTTAGAGACCAAACATTCAGAGAAAAGTTTGGTAGAGACTTTTCTCACACACACTAACAAGGTCACTTTATATATATACATATATACATATATATATATATAATGTGCTAGAACGTTTTCACCTTAAATTCTATGCAATTACGTAGAATGTAGAAACTATGCATAAATAAAATTCAGCCTGTGAATGAAACCAATCATCTAGTAAGAAACCATAAAAAATGAATAATTAATTAATACCCGTTTTAGAAAGCATTATGCAGATTAGTTAAGCCTTATGTGGTTGATCACATATCCATGACCGAGTATATTAAAAAGTTTGTTTTAACAATAGAAAAAGTAGGCTTTTAAAATCAATGTCAGAGCAAGAAAAAAAACTCAACTTATAGGTATATAAATTGTATCTGTATATGGATTTATGAACATTTATTTTCATATATTAAAAGATATTTAGTCTCAGCTAGCGCAACAGATAAAGAGCCGAGTAATAATCAGTTTTAAATGACATTCTTCTTAATATGGTGATTACTAAGAATATAATTAAAAATTATTTAAAACTTCTACCATGTCATAACTGGCAGAACAGAAGAAGAATAATCTACCCCTGTGAATTAATTAAAGGATTCAATTCAACATTAAGTACAGATTCTCGTATGCAACAAGATGAACCTGGAGTCGGTGGGAGGTCACATCAGTCGCAACGTCATGATAATAACATCCACAATTAGAACACAAATGTGAATAATCGAAATAATCAATATGTGGGGGATATTTACGATTTTCATTAACACTGCTATGGAGGAATAACCTCTTTATAACTTCAAATTTATTCTTTCTTTATGAAATTTAAACTGTATGCATAACATTTTCTTAGGAAGACAATGGAAGTAGCCCCAAATCTTTAAGCGCTCTTCTAACTTAAAGAAGCAATGGAGGCTGAACCTTCTTTAAAACTTTATTGCACTTACATTTTAAATTAACGTGTACACTAGGCAACTTTAATTAAAAGTCAAATATGAACAGTTAAAATTATAGAGGAATAAAAGGTGAATCAAATGAAGTATAGGTTGTTTAAACAGTTACATTCAATTTAGCTTAAATTTACGGTTTTTGAAAAAATGACAAGTGCGGACTTTCTTTTTGGCGGCACTGTATATAGTAAAATAATTCAATAAAATTTAAAATAGATACCAAACATTAACTTATCATAAACCGTTCAAAAATGATAATATGAGACCATATGCTTCCCCGCTTGATAACAGTCAACGACCCCAACGTAGTTTCCTTCTCCTCTATCTATTCTTCTCGTACTGGCTCTGTTGTCGTCTCTCACACATTGGGGACTGCCGAGGGCAAACACTAGTTCACAAGTTTAAAAAATAAAACAAACTCCAACACATTCCATAGATGTAAGTTGGACACAGCAAACGACTATCTAAACGCTGACGTTCACATTTTAGTGATCTGTCGAGGCTGAGTTCGTTGATCAATTAATTTCCCCATCTACTCCAAGCCACAATTCAACTGCCTTAAACTGGAAACTAATCACTAGATACAAACTGAAAACTTTCAGTAGAATGTAAACTGACATAAACTGTTGCAAAACTTATCTGTCACTAAAATCACTCTAAATATATTGACCTCTATGTCCGTTCCTTTGTCTAAATTATCGTCACACCTTGATTAACAATCCCATTTAAGGTGGTCTTTCTGTGCCTTGGTAAACCACTTTCCTCCTATTTTTTTCAAACATCGTTTTTTATAATTTTGTTCTGCTGTTCAATTATTTTCTATTTTGTTTTTATTTCCTAACAGTTTGGGGGGATGTTCATAGTGTTACAGTCATATAATACTGTTTTCGTTCTTATAAATATACTGAATTAAGATTCAGAAGTTTTTATTGCATTTCTTATTTTATTGATAATTTAAAGCGTATTAGCTTCTTGCATCATTTTATTGCGGAATGTTTTCTTTTCTTCTGTTTACATTTCTGGCCTCTGCACATATTTGAACTCATGCCAATAGTAAGACTTAAAATATGCCATCGATCTATTTATCCTTTTATCGTTTTATTTATAGTCATGTAAAATTTACGTGAAAACCACAATCGATACTTTACTTGATACTCTTAGTTATTGTAATCGATTATGTGTACGTTCTCCCATAGTGAGTATTCTAAAAATATAAAGAATCAAAGAACACATGCACACATGTATATGCATACGGGAAATTGAAAAAGAAAAAAAACAAAAAAACTATTTAAATATTCATAAACGTTTCGTTTTTATTTCCAGACTTCCTCAGTATAAGAAGTATATTTGAAGAAATGAAATGATATCTATGAAAAACAAACATGCATATGTATATTCCCACATCCATTCTTTGCTTAAAATTAAATTAAATTAAATTAAGTATAACTGGCATTTGAACACTTATGCCCAGCAGTTTTTTTTTTCTAAAATTCATAGTAGTCAGTTAATTAGTTTAGGCATGCATCGGGAATCATCTTTTCCAACACAGGAATCTGCACAAAATTTTGAACAGAACTCTTTATTTAATCCGCGGGGTAGCATGCTCTCATTTTGTGAGCCATGACTGGATAGAGGTCTAAGTAATTCGCATTCGTATTTTGAGTGTCATTCACACTGATGATTGAGCCTTCAAGTGTAACTTACAACTGATTTTACCGAATTACTTAGGACATCTACCAAGTGATGATTGACGAATCAGGAGCATGATGCCTTCATAAATTAAATACAGGGCTCCATTTAAAATTCTACGCACATTCCCGAGTTCAACAGAATGATTCTGAAGTTCAACAAGATACACTTGAAAAAGATCGGATGTTATATCAACTGAAATGCTACGAAAAACACTCAAGATGAGAACAGTAGTTCGAATAATCCAAATAATAAGAATAATCCTCATCTCAAAAATTTAGAAACATAAAATATACTTCAGTTGCCATATGGGAAAAGGAGAGTAAAAATTAACACAGATGATACAGTAGCACCTATTCAATTTCACTTCTAATTGCTGTGTCGTAAGCACATTTATTACATCTCCTGGAAGTTTATTCAAAGGTTCAGGCATAACTAACTAAGACCTCTTTCTGATGTAGTAGTGAACAGTAAGTTCTGATGGAAATCATAATGGCTATTGTAAACCAAAATAAGACGACAGCATAAACGTCGCTGCTCAAGGAAGAAGAGGCGAAGCTTATTGAGTCTGCTTTCACAGCACAGATCGTGGTATACCTACAATGTTCGATTAGCTAGTTATTGAACACTCCATGTGCTTAATGTCACGTATTAGATATGGAGCAGTGGCCTTGACATACTTTAACAGTGGTCTGATATTTATTTAGTGGAAAAGTTTATTTATATCGCTGCGTATCAAATTAAATTCAGAAGTTATACAATTTGAAAAGTCACAATTGATTGGAGGCCACATATTCAAAACCTACTTGCTTTGAACTTAAATGTAGATGCAGCTTTGTAATTCTTATTTCCCTTATTTCGTTCTTTAGTCCTCACATTCCATGGGCGATGATTTTCACAAAGGAGAAACATTTGCTGTTGTATCCATCTCACAGTTATTGTTGGCCGTTTGTTTGTTTTTTAAAATTTTTTTACCTTGAAATATTATTTTTTTTGTTTTATTTTAACTCATTTTTCTTTAACTCTTTATGCCTTGTCTGGAACAATAAAAAAAAAAAACAGATTCAAATGAACCAGATACAAGTGTAATTGCAAAAACGAAATGTTTGGAAATTTGCTTTTTATAATTGATGGTGAAATATTTTGATCAGATCACTAAATACATTATTCAACATCAAATAACCTAGGGAACTATGGAAATCGAGAACATATAATGGATCCTTAATTGACCAGGCCCCTATTTTGTGCCCTGATTTGATGCTCGTCTCATGGGCGTACATTGTAGGCTTTTATTGGCTAAGAAATAGTAAAATAATAGTAAAACCTGAAACGATCTATAAGTGTAAATTCTTTATGAAAAACTGACACTTTAGTTGTTAAAGTCGGTCACCGATCAAAAACAAAATATCAAAAGATTAGGAAAGTTTCCCTAAGTCAACTTCCTCTCAGGAATATAGCACACAAAACTCTAAACTGTCTGAAACCAGAATTAGCACAAACCATCTTCTTCAACTTGTCTTTGATTGATAGAGCCCGACTGGAAGATAAAGAGTCCACCCATGAGTTCGGGTGTTCAAACAATATCAGTCAACGTAATATAAATATGAAGTCATTGTGGAAATTGTTGATAAACAAATAAAAAGAACCAACAAAGATTAATAAAATTTGATTTTTGATGCTGAGCGATACGATTTGCACAAAATTTAACACGCCGAAGTCTTTTCTCTAACTATCTGAAATTTAGATTTTCTGTGGATGGGTAAACTGTAAAAAATTGCACTTAAAAATACTAAAGAAATTAATTTTAAGTATTTCATAAATCTCTTAGTTGAATCTAAACCATTGTTAGAAATATTCTTAACAAGACAAATTGCATTAGTAACTTTATGCAAATTACCCACTATTATTTGAGGAGTAAAAAAAAAAAAAACAATCTTGATGGGAAGAGCTCAAAAGAATTTACTGAAAGGAATGAAAACACTTCTCCCCTCAGTTATCTAATTTTCTTCAACAAAAAAGAACGTTCTCCAGAACAACCGTTTAGGAAATTACCAAACTTCAAACTGACATAAATATTACCTTTCATTGTATTTGTAAGTAAAATATAATTTTTCCATCTTTATCCCCTAAGATACAAAACTAAATAAAATACAAATTTCCGTAAGTATTAAAGACCCCTCAGTGTTTACGACAGGCTGGAAAAATTGAAACCTAACTGAATAGAACACGTAATCGCAACTTTCGTGGTAAAGAAACATCTTTTGCTTAGGAAGAAATTATCAATATAAAATACAGTCATTGCTTATTCACCAAACCTATTTTCCGGCACTTATTTACTTATACTCCTCCCCTCTTTTTGGAAATCATAATTTATCATTCTATGACTAAGTTTAAATATAAAGCTTATACTGGCCACATTGTTATTCTTACTGAGTTATTTTACTAAAATAACTGGCACAAATGTTATTTCTAAATGTCTGCTTACAACGGATAATACTTGCCTCCAAGACCCCTGCCTGTGTCTGCTTTGCATGAAAACGTTACAAACCCCCATACCCCGAAAACCTCTCCTAATCCTTGTATATCTTAATTGTACATTAATGCTGTATTCTTGTAAGTATATCATCTCTCCTGTTCCAAGTGGGCGAAAAAAAAACAATTGCTCTTCTCCCCAAGCTGATGTAAAATCACATACTTTGCACGTACCTTGGGAGGGATTTTTAGCTTTTGGTCCTAAACAATAGGCGGCTGGCCTTTTAAAAATCGATAGATACTAAACATCTATAGAATTCTATTGCTAAGGCATGCATTAGCTTAACCTATATTTATACTCTATAGAATATCTATAGAATAGATAACTAATAGCCACAGTTTTGTGCCCAGACTATAAATGATCTATATTGACTAGCAAACTACATTTCTTTCACTTAGATGGGAAACGTCCTGGTGATTATCTTTACATGAAAACTAACACCTAACCGCATTTCGAAACACACCCTAACCCTTATACTATAATGTTCCAGTTAGTCACTAATCCGAAAACCATATTTGATCTTTTTGTTCCTAGTAGAAATTAATTTCAAATTTACAACCCATACTCATACATAACTCCTTTCAAAAAGTAAACACATCTTCCAATCTAAACCCTATTCTGAGAAGTGTAACTTCAAAGCAGATACTAATTCTTTGATACTAACTCTATTAATCCTAACTATCCATGTGGAGGCATTGAAACCAGGTGTGGGAAAACCCCTCTCGATCCTGATGTACCTGTAGATCTGATCAGGTCACCCATCTAGGAGAAGGAAAACTCCGATTTGTAAACCTGTGCCACTGACCTCATACGTCTTGACACAAAACGGGGGAGGGAAGCCTCGTCAGTCCTGAATAACAATCTCCCTAGAGTTGGTGACTTGATCAAATCACAGGTTTGCAAACCTAAACTGCTTAAAGAGTAGATAGGCTCTGCCTATCTCCCGACTTTCATACTCCTTCTTTGCCTATTAGCCAGGAGCAAAGGTGCGACTGCAGGGACTCATTAGAGATGCCCAGTGCTTAGCCTCTTTTCCTGACTAGGGCAATGAATGCCGTCCCCCATATTTGCCTCATTCCCTTCCCCTACACCTGGGCATCTTGGGAGTGCTTGTTTACCATACATGCTAGCATGATTGGACTGGGTCACTCCTGTCGGACAGGTTTTAGGGTACCGGTTTGACAGTTGCTGGTTGCTGTTTCTGACTGACAGTACAGGAGCTCTAACTCTTTGGTAGCGCTTAGAGCGGCTGCTCTATCATCAGTTGTATAATATTGGAATGTTTGTAGTGCCATGTCGTGCATGGAAAGGGACCCTGCACTCATCTCTGGTGGGCATTCCCAAGGTCACATTTCTGTGGATGAGGAGCCGGCTGATGGTCTACTCGTGTTGCATGATGGTGGCTATGCACATCCGTTTTGCCTAGCACTTTACTCTAGATCTGAAACTATGAAATACGGCTGACTGGGATGCAATTAGAGATCACATCAGAGACGCCCCATGGGGACATATATTTTCTCTTCCAGCACAACAGTGCGCAAGTGAGACTACTGAATGGCTCAAAGCAGCAATTGAAGCACATGTTCCTATACGGAAGTTCTACAGTAAACCCCACTCTCCCCAATGGTTTACTCCTACATGCGCAGCTGCCTTGCTCAGAGGCAACATGCATACTGTAGATTTATCCGGCATAAGTCCTGTACAAACAGACAAAAGTATATAGAAGCTAGAAATAATTGCAAGAAAGAAGTAGCAACAGCTAAGAGTAAATATACTGAAACAACCAGGAAACGCATTGAAGCGCAAAAATTAAGAACTCGTGATTTCTGGAAAATCTACAATAGTGAAGTAAATAATGGGCAATCGACAATACTCCCACTATCAAACAATCATGAGGTTGTTTGCACAGCAACTGAATAAGCTAACATGCTTATCCGTCTGTTTGCCTCAAACTCTACCTTGGACCCAGCAAGCAATTCCCTCCGATTTTCCTCTGCGGACAGAAACCATGCTAGATGATCTGAAGATCATGCCTCCCCAAGTACATGATATTATAAAAAACCTAGACACCTCAAAAGCATGTGGACCTGACCTCATCTCGGCTGTGCTATTAAAAAAAATGCTCTGCTGAGGTCGCTCCTGTTCTCTCTAAATTCTTTAACAAATGCCTTAACGAATGTTGCTTCCTGGCTGCTTCTGTGGTACCAGTTTACAAAACTCTGGCGAAAGAACTGACCCATTAAATTATCGCCCAATTAGCCTCCTCTCTCTTTTCTGCCAAAATATTTGAGTCTTTAATTAATGAAGCTCTAGTCCACCACCTTACAGCTGCTAAACTTCTGTCAGACCACCAATATGGATTTCGGCAAGCCCGTTCTATTGCAGATATTCTAACTATAATCTCTGAACGTTTATATCAAGCACTGGATAAGGCAGGGAAGGGGAGGGCAGTAGCCCTTAATATATCTAAGGCTTTTTACAGAGTATGGCACGATGATCTTCTGATGAAAATAAAATTCTATGGTATTACTGGATGAATGCTTAGCATAATTAGATCCTTCTTAAATGAAAGAAAAATCCAGGTTGTCCTTGATGGGCATATGTCCAAAAATTTTTATATAAATGTGGGTGTGCCTCAGGGATTGATTCTTCGACTTTTGTTATTTTTGATATCACAAATGACTTACCTGATAAAATTGTCTTTGAGATGGGTATATTTTCCGACGACACATCTCTATAGCAGGCATATCTAACCTTAGAGGAAGACCTTCAGTCTGTAATGGAATGGGATCAAAAATGGATGGTAACATTCAACGCTGCCAACACAAAGTTAGTTTCCATTAATAATTACATGAAACCTTACCAACCACCAATAGCTATGGCTAATGATACATTACCTGGAAGTACTTCATTCAAGCTCCTTGGCTTAACGTTCACATAAAACACGAGTTGGAATAGATACATCGAGATTATTACTAAGGCTGCTGCTGATGTAGGTGGGCTCTCTCTATTGTGCTAGAAAGTTACTTATGCCTGAAAGTATCCTGTACCTCTACAAAGCCACCATTCGCCCATGTATGGAGTACTGCTGTCACATTTGGGTTGGTGCATCTGCTACTAGTCTCTCACTCTTGGACAAGGTCCGAAAGAGAGTCGCCAAGCTAATAGGTCCCAAACTGTCATCTAAACTTCAGCCTCTGTCCCACCGACGAAATGTTGCATCCCTCTGCCTGTTTTACAAGTATTTTAATATTGGATGCTCTGACGAACTACAAGCCCTTGTACCTCCTCGACGAAAATGCCCCTGACAAACCCAACAAGCAGTGAAGTCCCACCCCTACACAGTTGAGATCCCTTTTTTTTTCTTTTTTTTTTACAAGGTGGTCACTACTTATCTAGGCCCGGAAGCCACTCAGGAATAAAGGTTATTGTAAGTACAGTACGTTAGTGTGGAGATTTAATAAAGTGTCTATTTAAGGGGGCGGTTCATCAGGAATTTGTTTCGTTGGACTTGAAGACATCCAGGTTGTAATCAGGTGGGAAGCAGGCAGACGGAACAAAGTTCTACAGGCGTGCAGTTCTAAGAAAGAAGCTTTGTTCATGGAATCTACGTTTTGATTTAGGCATAGATAAAGAGTGGGGAAAGTTTTTGACAGTGGATTCAGCTAGACGGGTGTTTTTCGTGAAAGACTGGCGAAGGGGGACCAGAGATTGGAGTTCAGACGAGCACCTGCCATGGAAATAACGATAAAACAAAGATAGGCTTGCAACGTCTCTTCTGTGGGAGAGAGGTTGCAGGGAAGAGAAAAGGGCATCCCCCACTAAGCCACAAAGTCTATTTTGTACTCTGTCAAGGCAGGATGGGCTGTTTTTAGCAGCTCCTGCCCAGATATGGCAGCAGTATTCCATCCCTAGATGTAAGAAAGACTTTTTACTCTAATAGCTTCTTCCCCAGAGCTGCAGGACTTTGGAATTCTCTTCCGGTTTCCTGCTTCCCCAACTGTACTGACATGCAGACGTTCAAGTGTAATGTGAACAGATATCTTGCTGCTAAACTCCCTACATAGTACCCTTTCAACTTAGGTCTCTGATAGTACATCAAAGGGAAACGTGCCTTGTTTGGGGTGAAAATGAATTTTAAAAAAAAATTGAATATAATTTGTTGGTTTTTAATTGCTTTCGTCCAAAAAATGGAAGGTTGTTCTACTACAAAACATTGTGTTAGAAATAACTCCAGAAAATTTCTAACATGTACAACTATCACGATTTGTTTGCTGATTGTGTTTAATATTATTGTTGTGTAAATCAGACTTGTGTGCAGAGCCATATATATGAACATATATAGATGGAATTTCTGACTTACTTTTAGATCTACTTTGATATATATATATATATATATATATATATATATATATATATAAAACATATAAAAGATAATACATTATATTGTGTTTCATTAAATACAATTCATTAGTAAATATTTAATCAATAATTATTGATTTTTTCAATACTGTTATTTTATTTACCGTTGCTCGCATGATTTCTATCTAGCACCTGCTTTCAATAATTAAAACTTCTTACACACATATACATATATTATTATGCATCGGGATTATAGGGCCTGCATACACACTGTTAGCTATAGTTATTCAAGAGAACTGCAAGAGTGCATGTCTGCTCATGACACTGAAACAGCAAGATCTAGTAGTTGCTTTCAAAGTTGAAGAAAATTTGGTTAAAAAAACACACAGAAATGGCGGCTGCAAATGTGTTTATTTTGATCGTTATTGATATTTGTAAAAATAGAATATCAGAAAGAAATATCATAGCGAAATAAATATTTACAGATAACATTTATGTTAAAATGTTTTAATAGAACGGAATGTTAGTTTTTATAACTAGCACAAAAAAATTGTAAATTTGGTGGAAAAGAACGTTAGAACACAAAAAAATATGTGACGAAGGTAAATCATTCGATTTATGTCTTTGATTATGTGGAGTTAATGACGTAACGAGAGAGCTTGAAAGACATGTATCAGTTACTCAAAAGTTGGAAGTCAGAGAGAGAGCAGACGTAGTCGGTAGTCAGAGGAAAAAAGATGGCTGTGGACTGCAATGGCTCCGAGTAGGGGAAAGTGTCAATAATAAAAGTCTAGGACCAGCGTTGCAGCTTTCCAAAGAGGGAACATCTGAAATAAAGCTGCTGTAAATCCCACTAAGCCTTCAAGTTGTACAGATCTTCATTTGCAGCTTTTCCAAGGATACGTCAAATCAAGTCCAAAGATGGACCAGATATGTTTCTCCATATGTAAAACCCCAAACATTGCTATTGTTCCTTAATGCTTTCAGTTTTATATTTCCTATTTAAACAATCACTAGACAATCAATAAGCACATTCATATCTAGATGATTAAATATATATACATGTCAATAAATACACATTATATATACAACCCTCCCCCCTCCATATTGTACAGTACCCCACTATATGTCATATGCACAGAAGTAATATTTTATCCTCACTCCATAGATTTAAAGTTTCATCTTGAGACATCCTTGTTTGCCATGAACACAAAAGCAGAGACTATCATAACACAATGGTGCCTGATGCTGACTTGTGAATTTTTACAAAAACACTGTAAGTTAGGTTGTAACACTCATATCACTGGATGCCATTCTGTTAACCATGACTTGCACAGAAACGGGAGTTTCAGATACCATACTTCTTACACTATAATGTTGCCACTGCCCCTATCATTACGAGGACGGGTTATACCGCTAGTGCTTTATACAGTGGTTGACACTGTGCCAGACCCTCATCTATCAAAACAATCAATGTGGTGACTGTGATCCCCTGAATGAATATAGAACAGCTTACTTTGATACGAGAACAAGAAGCATGTGACTATTGCAACACACTGTAAACACTTAGCTCTAGCGCCATCTTGTGACCAATTTTCGTCAAATAAAACTTAATTAGCAACTCCAAGTGAAATTCCACAATCTCATTACTTTTCGTTATAATTTATTCAGCATAAACCGACTACTTGATTTAACAGCTTTTAGCATATTTCCTTAAGCAAGTGTTTTGGTTCTTATATCTCACTTACAGTAAGCAGTTCTATGATGCTAAAATCATGCACTCTCTTTAATATTACTTGCATATATTATATGAAATAACATTAGGGAGGTATTTGCAAATAAAACTAGACGACATCGATCATAAAAGAAATACAATTTTGTTGTAAGGGAGGTAATCCTTTTGATATTTTTCGATTAAAAATCTAAGTTATTCACTTTGTTGATTTATATTTTTCTGTTATAATGTAAATATGTTTTTGTATTTCCAGTTCTTTAGGTAGGACTACATAATTCTTAAAATAAACTGTAGCGAAATATATGTAATGTGAGTCTTAAAGACAGACGATGATCTTAAGAAAGATTAAATCTGCTCAACAGAGAAATGTGTGTGGAACAGAAGACTTCGATGGCATGGTAACATTGAAAGAATGTGAGTTTTTATGTCAATAGATGTAGAACAGTTAAGGTAGCAAGGTCAGTTTAAGGAAAAGATAGGAGGAAGTGATAAAAATGGACTTGCAAGCAATGGATGCTAGCATGTAACACGGACGTTATACTGATGATGAAGAAGTATGTTATTCTATTGCCAATAACATGGTATAACAATAACAAATAAAAATTAGCTAATCAGAATCAAATTTTGATATATCAGCTTAAATGCTATTCATATCCAACATTTTAAATCCCATAAAATCACTTTATATGTATTATTTGAATTGATCAGACTAGTGTTCTCATATTGAGTATGATTTTCACAACGTTTTGATTAATGTAACTTCCACCAGAAGTGTATCTTGTCGAGCTCGGGGATATGAATGGAATTGCGAGCGGAACTCTTTATTTATTTCACAGGGGTAGCGTGCTCTTGTTCTGTCAACCATGACTGGATAGAAGTCTTAAGAGATTCGGAATTGTATTTTTCAGTCGCCCATATTGAGGATTAAACGTTCAACCTTCAGGAAAATATCACTTTTTGTAATTTATTTTTCCAAGTACTCTAATCACTACAGCATAGGTCTTTGCAATAAGAAGATCGGAGTATACATCGATTGAAACGTTGTGAAAATCACACTCAAGATGAGAACAGTAGTCCGATGAATTCAAATAATATGAATAACTAATCCTCATCTCAAAAATTCAAAAACGTCATATCACTTTATATGTTAGATGATTTATATCACATAAGTCTTCAGATTTTGTTATTGCGACATAGATGCAATGTAGACTTGTCTAACATGATTGAGAGTGAAATGTTATGTAATACAATCAATGTTTTTTTTTATGAGCCAAACTGACACAAGCTGATGATGAGAGAAAGTATCTCTTGTTTGTAGTAGATTGAAAACATTAGATTCTTATCACATTGTTGAAAAGAATGGTGAATATAAAGGTACATGAGAATGTTCAATGGCTGTTGTAACCATTTATGGATTAGAAGGTACGAATCGAAATGCTGTTTTGTATGAGTTTAGGCACATGAATCTGTAAGAAGTTCCTAAAAACTTCGACTTAAAAAAAATGAAATAAATGAATTAAAAGTGTTTGATAATAGTTCGTTTGAAGCTTAATGCATTGATAAATTAGAGGCTGAGAAAGCTGAGACAGTAAAGTAAGAATATGGACACTGGGTGAATTAAAATAATGCCAGGGTGTTTCAATCAATCATGTGGTATATGGCATCCAAATTCCTCTTATATTTCGAGATTAATACCTCTATTTCAAAGTAAGGCCATAGATCTCTCTGTGTCATGTGTTTGCCGTGTGTCATCTATAATGTAAAAGCTTTGGGGGGGGGTGCTCGAGGGGGTCACTGTTTCTTAGAACATTTTATATACTGTCTAGATTATAATATGTCAGATTTACGAAACGAGGTCGTCTTTATTTTTTTATTATGTTACAAAATTCGCGCGGTGATTTCATTTTCTCTACTACTATGGCATGATGGTTGACCTAGAGAACCACATGTTGACGTTCAATCATCTGCTTTTACAAACGTTTATTTTCAGCATTCCTCAGTTCTCTGCCCACATAGCATTGTGGTAAGTCATCAGGCTATACACCTCAAGGCTTCGGGTTCGTGCCCACCTCCCTCCCAAAACTTTTTTCTTTTACACATGGGCAACGCCAGGCACCCCCGCTAGTCTATAATATGAATCTCACCTGTATGTTTAAATGTATGTATGTACGTCTGCCTAAAACTTTCGACAGAGACGACGGACTCGTTTTGAAGCTCGACCTTTCATACGATAAATATTGAAAAATTGGCCCAAAACATTAATTCCTTCACCCTCAACTGGGCACTTTTTTACAGGAAGACGTCGGTTTTTTTTGCTGATATTTTCAAAAGTCATCACCTCTTTTCGATTGTCTAGCCTTAATTTAAAGCTGCATCACTTGGCGATGGGCGCAACAGCAAACACGTCATGTTTTTTTTTCATGTTCTTTTCCTCCTTCATGGTACGGGTTCGAGCATGTCTGTCTACTACCATTTTTTTTTTATTTTGCTCAACACATACCTCCAAACACCCGACCAACGCCAAGCACTCAGGCTAGGTTGATAAAAATATGAAATTAGCTGTCATTAATTTTTATTAGATGAGCTATTGTTACTATTCATATTAAAATTTCAGACGATTATCCTAATCTTGGTTATTGTTATATTTACAACATCTTAAGTTTGTTTTTGTTGCTTGTTCAACCCATTTCGGTTGTTTAATGCCTCATCCAGTTATTTGTGTAAAATGCAGTAATAAAAATAAGTGTCAGATTTATCTTCACTTAAGACTTATGAATCTATTAATATCAGAGTTATCTGTTCCTAGTTTCTTTTGTTGCCAATTTTTTCATATAATCGTCCATGTGTAAATTAAACCAGAATCTGAACATTCTATTGTTGGCATTGGTTTTCCCGATATTTTTCTAGTCAGAATTATTTCTAGAAAGACATTGGGTACTTACAGGAGGGACCATGAGAAAGTTGGCAACACCCTTAAGTGAAAGTGTTTCTGTGGACTGAACTAGATTCGAACTTGGAACACCCAGGTCATCAGTCCATGTCGTTAACCACTAGACCACTGTCACCTCCCATTTATAGTAGTAAAAAAATTTTAGATCTGCATCTGTTTTTACTAGCCAACTTATTTTTTAAATTAAGAAAAATAGGCTGAAAAATATATGTGTTAATGTTGGGACGATTAATCGGAATCGGGAATCGGAAAAATTGGAGCTTTTTGGAGTATGCCAAAA
The DNA here is from genome assembly GCF_053919585.1 of Euprymna scolopes. Classification (NCBI taxonomy): domain Eukaryota; kingdom Metazoa; phylum Mollusca; class Cephalopoda; order Sepiida; family Sepiolidae; genus Euprymna; species Euprymna scolopes. Next base: position 91,911,631 of record NC_136494.1, read on the forward strand.
CCGATTCCTTAAATTATCTTTTTTATTTGATTTTGGTTTAAGAAACACATTCCACTGTGTGTAGTAATAATAAAACAGTAAATATTTATTGATTTAAACTTCTAATCTCTAGATCACCCCCCTCACAAGTGTGTTTTTACGTTTGAGAAAATATAGGTACATTTAAGATGTGTTTTTACAGTAATCGAGACAAAATAACACTTTTATAGTTAAATATCTAGAGATTTATAAAGAACCGGAATTGGTAATTGTATCGGAATCAGGAATTTAGTATGGAATCGGTAATTGTATCGGAGTCGTCCCATCACTAATATATATATAATCCAAGGTTATTGTTTTCCAGAGGTTAAGTAACCAATGAAGTTTAACAAAGTTAATACAAGAGTGCCCAATACCGAAGTAGAGCAGAGTATCCTCTTAACTTGTTTTTTACATAAGCAGTAATATGTTGCTACACACTCACGAACATGTTTCGGTCAGCTAATTACCAGTAACTAGAGACCTCTTCAGGCGATACAGCTTATATGAAAGCAAAGTTTGCAAGGGTGCATCATTAACAACTTAGTCACCGTCACATGGAATAAGAATAACGATAGTGTCAATGTTATGAATGGATGGTTAAGATGTATATTTTAGATATATGATGCAGTTAAAGTTAGTATAGTTCAGATTTTAATAAAAAGATGTTAATTACTTACATATGTTGTTCATCTTTTCCATTCCACCTAAGGCATTGTCACAAAGTAATGCTGGAAAATAATACGAAATAAACTCTTAAAATAGCAGTAAGATATTAATTCATTTTCAGAACGGTCGACAGAAGGTACGACAGAAATCAATAAATATAGGTCATTTAAGTGAAAAGGAGCAACCAGCAATATATCAGATTTGGTGCCAATAACCAAAGTTCAACTCAAGATTCTGTTTTAATATTATTTTAATGGAAACGAAATGACTCCAAGAAGTAAAAGATTCTTAATAAATAATTAATAAGAACGGATTTTCTTAAAATGTGTTAATCCAATATGTTTAGCGATGTAAAGACTATTTGAAACGTAAGCATGACAGATAGATGAAATGCTATTTCACACCGTAGATTGACAGCCCATCAAAAATGCTACTTTTAAAATAAAGTGTGACAGACCAATATAGAGATGCATAAATGCATATAAAAAGCTAAAAGCAATATCCAAGTGAATTAAATACTTCTCGTGTTTAATTCAAGAACAAGGAAAAAAATGACACAGAAATAATAGTCAAGATCTGGATAGTTTAAAAAAGAAAGTAAAACATGGACGTCACTCCCAAAGAAGAAATATGTGCTAAATAATGAGAGTGCTCGAAGATGATGACGTTGTGTCAGACAAAAGACAGGCTTGTAATCTTCTACAATAAGACGGTGTGAAAAAGAAGACTGGTTCCTAATAAATAATGAAGCACATGGACTCTTCGTATCTGTTCTGATACTACATTTCATATTTTCAGTCTTCGATCAATGATGGAGAGATCTTTCTAGACGGCGGCAATTTTAATTTTTTGTTCCAATCCAGAGTATCGCTTGAGAAACTGGAATTTCTCCATATTAAACACTGAACTTGTGTCTAATTCGTCTCTCTTGGGGAGTAAATAGAAATACATTAAAACCAAACTATCCGTTTCCCTGAAAGAGCAGCAGCAGCAGAGGAACAAAATACATGCACACATACACACACACACTATATATATATATATATATATATATATATATATATATATATATATATATATATATATATATATATATATAACCTCGGCCTAGCTCAATTTTCCAACACCTAAAAACATGACTCTGTTTCTCAATATATATGTACATCTTAGTCAATAACGTAGAAAAAGACGCTATGATTTCAAAAACAGATGAAAAACTCTTGATATCATATAAAAGCAAACACTACACAATCGAAAACATAAATTACGAGACCAGTCACATTTTACAGTAGCTAGCATAGTAATTAACATTAACAATTTTTTATCATTTTGAATTTTTCATGCACATTTCACGTTACTAACACTTCAAACAAACAAATGGAAATGATTAGGTTTGTTAAGTTTCTTGTGGATTATATACACAAAATGACATTTATTTTGCTTAGAACCTATTAATATATGTTGGAAATTGGCTCCAACGAATGGTAGGAATAGATGGTTTGTATTTCTAAGCAATTTGGGGGAGCATGATATTGTTAAGATGCATGAAAATTTCAAGGTATCGTACTGAGACGAGACCATCGTCTTTCTGGACCCAATCCAAATTTTCAAATATTGCCTAAAACTGTGTGAGAGTTATATGAATGCATAATGTGAGAGGTGCTACACTTGAGTGGTGTTTGTATATGCCTTAGGCAAAGAATTTTGAGTTTCTCAAATTAATTTTGTTCCATACGTCCTTTGAAAAATATACAAAACCAAAAAATATCTCAATCAACGATTATGATTATCTGATTGAATTGGGTCGTTCGGTTGCAAAGTTGAGAGTACATGAAATTGGCCTACCAGGACAAGTTTTGCTATACTGATCTCTTGCAGGTACTAATTTCTCTGATAACAATAAGAGGTTAGTGAAAGCTACAGTAGAAGATTGGACAAATGTTGCCTTTACAAACAATTAATTTGAAGAAACATTTTATGCCTATGCTGCTGGTGGACATCGATGGGCCAGAAATACTAACTATAGAAGAAGCAATAATGAGTTCAGATATAATAAAAGTCTATCAATCTTAGTCACAATATAAAAAAGAACTCTTCCTCCCTCCAGTCCTGTACCCAATGGCAGGCCTTCTGCATGTACAGCTTGTGATTCCATACTTAACTGGCTCAAGAGTTCCAACATAAACCCTGGGGATTGCTTTCTTGCAGGTTAATATTTTTTTTAATTTTCAAAGCTGGTTTTCATGTATTTCTGAGCACAAGCCCAACATTTTTCCTGATGACTTTGGTTTAAAACAGGTCTTACTATTGACTTACTGCTTCTTGCAATTTTGCTTAAAACATTGCAGCGTGTCTTTCTGGACAAGGAAACCTTGTCAAATATAACAGCACTGTTGCTGCTCGGCTGCTTGATAGGTTGACAGCGACTTTTTCTAACATCACGAGCAGAAACTGACTTTCTTGTGTTTTTGTCCTTCCTTGGTTTGATGTTTGATTTTAAACGAATGAAGACAATATTCTTCAATCTCTTCCAAGCTCCTTGGCTAGATCTATGAGAGTTAAACCTTTTACAAAGCCTGCAACAACACGTTCCTTTCACTAGCTGTCAATCGAGCTTTTCTAGTCATTTTGGGAGACCTGCAGTAAAGTGATACACACTTAAAATTACCAGAAAATAGAAAAATTTGCATTACTTTCAAAATATTTGTCCAAATTCTACAAAAATCAGGGAAATAAGGCACTTCGTTATGCTTTTCCAGTGTTATACCAAATTTCACTTCTCTGTGTTTCATAGCAATTTCAAAAAATTTTTAAATATAAACCTGCAATAAAGCGATACACACAGTTTACAGAACAATAGATGTATGAAACAAACCTTGTGCTTACGAACTAACTAGGTCAGCAAGTCCAAATACCAGGGACATTGTTGTTGAGGTAAATTATTACTGCAACAATTCTTGACTCTAGTTTTTTTTTCTTTACAGTTTGTGGTCAAACTTGATATCAATGTCAGATTGTGGTGAAAGACAGAAAAAAAGTCACATTTAGTTTTGGTAACGGTGGAGATTTGGTGTCCCTGTATCATGTCATGTTATCATGTGTGTTTAGTGGAAAAAGAATGGATATCAATCTTGATGCTGTTGATCTGGATCTTCCAATATTACTAGGTAATTAAAGAAGGAAAATATAATTAAACATTAAAGAAAACAAATGTGATTTTGGATTTTACAAATGCCTCAGTTGAAATGTTTGGAAGAAAGCAAAAATTGTACTGCACCGATCGAGGCCATTATTTTGTGCCTTTATGCAAAACCTCTGATAGCGACTAGAAGTGATAAAAGTTTACAAATAAGGAGTAAAAATATTTTTTTTAAATAACATTGCAGAAAAATTGCACTAACAATTTATTCATTCAAGTGAAGAAAAGGTAATCGGTTTGATTAAGGAAGTAGGAATAACATAATTCTTAAGTCTTGTTATGGAAATTCCCTCTACATGTGAAATATATCTAAGAGATAAGAAATCCTAAATCGGCAGACCATTTACCTTTAGTTTCGTGCTTTAAATAAACACTAACAATGGATTTAAAGGATATCAAAAGATGTAAAATTTTACATATGATTGAGTATGCAACAAAATGCTGTGTGGCAATAAGAATTACAAACAAAGAAAGCCCCACAATAATTGGTGCAGGTTTTAAGCACTGAATGTCGTTCTTTGGCAGTTCATAAAATTTTCTAACAGGCATACATGTGAAGAGACATGTGCCAAAATTTGAACCTCAATGTTAAAACACAAAATCCGTGGAGTAATGACCTTGTTTAACATTATAATGTTATCCTTTGGGAAACCGTGATAAAGACATTGAAATATGATAAATATCACTGATATTATATAAGGTCTGTTATTGCAAAGCATACTCCCTATAGTATACATGGGTACAGTCCCAACCAGTGAGTCTTTTACAAAAACCAGAATTAATATCCAATAATAAATCTCCAACGTTGGAAAGAAACTGTGGCTGAAAATCTACATGCAATGTATGCAACAAGAAAAGCCTATATTTAAAATGAATCATTCGAGAAAATATGCACAAGTTCGAGGCACCAAATCAGGCCTTCCCTGGTCTAAATTTATAATAATGAGGACCTTGTTTTTTACTAGAGGAATAAATCTGTCTAGGGTTATAATCAGGATTCGGTTCTGGGGTTCGGGAAGGAGTGAGTCACTCTCTCGACAACAGCACGTTTCTGCCCTCTTCTTTTCCAATCGACCACACCTGGCCTCTCGCCACCAATGTCACACCACACAATCCGAACGTCAACAATACGAAATTCTTTTCAAGAGAAGATGTTCACGACTCTTTTCTCTCTGCCCTCCCCCAGGGAATTTGTCCCTGCTTTTATATCCTCCTATCTAGAAAAAAAAGGAAGAGACAGGAAAAAAATTAGCTTCTCCCATCATGATCTACCTTCCCAAGATGCCCTTCGCGTATACAAATGCGCTGGCCATCCTTTCCTTCTTTCCCAAATAGCGATGCAGATACGCCCGGTACGTTTTTTTTCTTCTTTTCTAACCATATACCCCACAATCTATAAGATGGATAGAATCCGATATAGTTATTAATTGAGACGCCAAAGTTGGGAGCAAATATGTAGGAGGAATATGTAAGAATCCACCATTGCTAAGTAATGCACGATTCTTCTGCTAGTCATTGAACAACTGGTGTGTAGGATTCTGATTATGGTGATAATGGCAAAGGAAACAACGTAGATGAGTAGGAATCATGGATGGCTGACAAAAAAGACTTAACTGATGCTGATGTACGAAATAATGAATGACCCAATGTGAATGATGAAGCTGCAGAAAAGGTTGTGGAACTCGTAAACTATGACAAATTGTAAATTACAACAATGTCCAACCAAATTAAAAACAAAAAAAAAAATGAGAATCATCAGTAGAGATTGCATTTTAAAATATTGTTCACGGTGACTGCACACTCTTTCACTTTGACTTCTAAAATGCTGTTTTCGTGGGAACTTATCTGAGCAAAATACTGAAAAATCAACAGACTCTATATAGGTGTGGTTCTGTTTAGGGGGTCACAATATTAAGGTGAAAGAGTCCTGGTGTTCACTCTGAGCGGTTAAACTACTTGTTTGCTCTCTGCTTGACAGCAAAAATGTCTGCCTTACATAGTGCTAGACGAATCCATACTATCATAGATCTAGGGGTGTTAACTACCCCAGAACAATTACCTATATTGGAAATTTGCAATACGGATATAAAACAGAATGAACTATGATGATGGATTAAAAACACAGCTACACTATTGTAAAAAATATCAGGTCTACTACTTCACATGTTGCTTTAGAGTTTCAGACTCCCACATATTCCATGGAGAGCTTTAGAGCTGCATTACCTATCATGTTTCAAACGAATAATCGTAGAATTCTCTTGATATAAAAATGGCATTTATTCAAGGCATGAAAATTGACATCCACATTTGTTTACTACCTCCACTTGAGTCTGTCAATGAGAGACTTTGTAAGTTCTCAAGATGTATGTATGGTCTGACTGATGCGTCAAGATCCTTGTACCTTACAGTGAAAAGTTTTTGGTACTTCTGCATTTATTGACCCATATTTTTGTGATGTTACTTCGGCATATCCCAGACGTTTATGTAAACCACCGGATATGCTGAGCGCTGATCAAATTTGAAAATGCTAGATCAAAAAAGAACAATTATCGTATATTGATATTACAATGAAGAAAAATCAAAATACAATAAATAAAAATATAACATCAACCTACCATAAGTTTCATGAATAACATTTTTAGTCAAAACATATTTTTGTAAAATAAAATACACATCAAGTGCGCTTGAAAGCCAAATCACAGCGTAATATTAGGAAAATAAACAAATATTTTACTTGTTTGAAATCTATAACATACCTATATTTCAGAGATATACTCCATCGTCAGTATGTTGTTTTCTTTCTTGTTTTTTTTTTTTATTTTCTTTCTTGCCATGGAACGCACACTCTTGACGATATATTTGTAAGTTTTTTTTTTTTGTAAAAACATTTTTTCGAAAACATCTTGTTGCCATTTTTTTTTTTTTTGTAAAAAGGATTTTTTTTTCTTTGTTTTTTACTCCTTTATTTCTGTTTTGGGTACGATAGTTCTTAAGATATATTTTTGGTCGACTGAATAGCAACTGCCAACGGTAAAGAGGATATCGTCTCCACATGATTTGTCGTAGAGTCTATGAAATTAAGACTGGTTCACGGTTAGGTGTTGGAACCCTTCTGATCCATATTTACTGGAGGCTTTCAACAGTTGGATACGGTTTTACGGTTTGGTACTGTCACCGTTGAGCTCTTACCTAAAGACCCAGAACGGTTCAAGGATCCTCTCAACGTTGTGTTTCCCTTTGTTGAATAGGAATTCGACTCTAAAATATTATTCCAGCTCGCTAGATTCATGTTGACGCTTACGAATTTTTTTAATGATTTAATTTTTTTTGTACAAAGAAAACTATTTTCTTCTATTTTATTTACTGTTGTCTGCTGAGGTTTTCATTTGTAATGTCATATGGTCAATCGATTTTTTCATTAGCTTGGCGTGTTCACCATATTCTGATGGTCTACATAAGCTACCAGGTTATGCTGAGGAAACATTCACGGAAAAACAGATCAGCAAATGCAGAAGTACCAGGGTTTTTTTTTTTGTTTTTTTATACTACAACTAAAGCGGCAAAGTATGAACAGGCTATTTTTTATTTTAGATTTTTTTATATTGGAAAACTCAATTTTTGGTGGAGGTAGTTTTGAGCTATTCAAAATCTGTTATCAAGATGATCAAAAACACCTTTGCAGTGAAATCTGAAGATTCTACAAATTTCAAGTACGTTGGTTTAGACGTTAATCAACACAGTTAAAATTATTGTCACCTAAAACAGATATGTGCAAAACCCAAGTGCTAGGAGACAACCATGAAACAAGGAAATGGAAGATTGAATTTGATTGCTACACAAACGAGGATTGATCTCAACTTTGATGCAAGAGAGCGCCTTTCATTTATGAAAAATAGCAGAGTGGAATGCATAAGACAAGCCAATAAGAACATTAAGATGGCTATAAAGAAATTATCTCAGTTTTGTACTGCTACTCTCGGCAATCTACATGGGTTTCTTATAATTACCTATGGTGATGTGTCTTTTGCAAATCTGGAAGATAGTGATTCTCTAGATTCTCATTATTTCTATTGTGGATAGCAACAACAAATACTTTTCACTTCATTGGCAATCAAGGAAAATTAGCAAACTGCAAAGACTTTGGTAATGGTGGATTTAGTTGAAGTTTGTTTTATAAAGCACTAGCAAGCCACCCGGTGTTGCCCTGTCGTATTATACACTTAAATATGATATTTCAATTTATACAGATTTCGCATTTATTATTATACAGCCAATTCGCTATTGATTATTATATTATACCCAATATATCTATCTTATATACACCTATAAATTCGTATTTCTTTTATGTGTATCGATATTCATATTAAAAACCCTCGTTTCTATTCATATAAGAAGAAAATACAATTTTCTTATATATGGCCCATGGAATTGGATTAATCTGCAAAAGATCTAGCTAATTTGCATATTCTTTTAAACATTCATTTTAATAAATTCCATGTTAGTTTTTTCGGTTTTCTCATGGGATGATCATCTTTAGTTAACTATTATGTGTAATTATATTCATGCAGATATTCCACATGATTTATACTTGCATAATATTTGCGAAAAATGTTTACAAGACACACAATATTGTTTCCAAATATATTTATGTATATGTATATATTTTTGTTTAATTTATCTATCTATCGATATATCTATCTGTCTGTCTGTGTGTCTGTGTGTGTACATTTCCCTACGCAATAACTCTGTCAATTTTCAGTCTACAGACTCGAAATTTGATATACAGAGTACTGAGATTTGGGAAAATCGATGTGTCGGTTTTCGGCCAGAAATGTGGCGATTAAGGGGTCAACGTTCAACGATTTGACCTTTGAGAACTCTACCAAACTCCTCCGACAATTTTGGGTCTAAACACTTGAAATTTTAGATATAGGTTCTTTGGACATGGATCTAACTTAATAACTTGATTTGAGCCCAAAGCAATAAATGTTAAGGGGTCATAATAAGGGTCAAAGTTAAAAAAATTGATCCTTTTTTTTTTTTGCTCAGCATACACCTAACACCCGGGCAACGCCGGGCTGAAATGCTAGTATATCTATAAAAGTGACTGTGTCTGTGTGTGTGTGTCTGTGTACATTTCCCTACGCAATAACTCTCTCAATTTTAAGTCTACAGACTCGAAATTTAATATACCGGGTACTGAGATTTGGGAAAATCTTTGTGATCCGTTTTCGGACAGAAATTTGGCTATTAAGGGGTCAAAAGTTCAACGATTTGACCTTTGAGAACTCTACCAAACTCCTCCGCCAATTTTCGGTATAAACAATTGAAATTTTAGATATAGGTTCCTTGGATATGTATCTAACTTAATAACTTGATTTGAGCCCCCAAAAATAAATGTTAAGGGGTCATAATAGGGATCAATGTTTAAAAAAATTGACCTCTGCGGTCTCTACCAAATTACTCAGACATTTTCTGGTCTAAAGATTTGAAATTTTACATAAAGGGTATTCAGAGATAGGACAAGCTTTTTAATCGTTTTGGGTCGAAAATTTGAGCTATCAATATATAAATGTATGTATGTATGTATGTATGTATGTATGTTTGCATATCTGCCTAAAACTTTCGACAGAGGCGACGGATTTTCACAAGATCAGTATCGTTTTGAAGTTCGACCCTTCAGACGAAAAATACCGAAAAATTGGCTTAAACCATTATTTTCTTCATCCTCAACTGGAGACTTTTCTACAGGGAGGGGTCGCTTTTTTCGCCGCTATTTTCGAAAGTCATCCACTCTTTTCGATTGTCTAGCCTTAATTAAAACCTACGTTACTCCTGGTTTGACGGTGATCGTAACAGCAAAGACGTCACGTTTTTTCCCGTTCTTTTCATCTTTCATGGTAAGGGTTCGAGCCTGCTTTCCTACTACCACTTTTTTTTTTTTTTTGCTCAACATACATCTCCAAACACACGGGCAACGCCGGGCTGAAATGCTAGTATATCTATAAAAGTGAAAGTGTTTGTCTGTCGGTCTGTCTGTCTGTCTGAGTGTGTTGTGTGTGTGTGTCTGTATGTACATTTCCCTACACAATAAGTCTGTCAGTTTTCAGTCTACAGACTCAAAATTTGATATACAGGGTAGTGAGATTTGGGAAAATCTTTGTAACCCGTTTTCGACCAGAAATTTGGCTGTTAAGGGGTCAAAGTTCAACGATTTGACCTTTGAGAACTCTACCAAACTCCTCCGCCAATTTTCGGTATACACAATTGAAATTTTAGATATAGGACAAGCTTTTTAATCGTTTTGGGTCGAAAATTTGAGCTACAAATATATAAAACTATGTATGCTTGCATGTCTGCCTACAACTTTCGACAGAGACGACGGATTTTCACAAGATCAGTATCGTTTTCAAGCTCGACACTTCAGACAACAAATATCGAAAAATTGGCTAAAAACATTAATTCTTCACCCTCAACTGGGCATTTTTCTACAGGGAAGGGTCGCTTTTTTCGCCGATATTTTCGAAAGTCATCCCCTCTTTTCAATTGTTTAGCCTTAATTTAAACCTACGTCACTTCATGTTTGGCAGTGGTCGTAACAGCAAAGACGTCAGGTTTTTATCACGTTCTATTCCTCCTTCACGTTACAGGTTCGAGCCTGTCTTCCTACTATTACTTTTTCCTTTTGCTCAACACACACCTCCAAACACCCGGGCAACGCCGGGCACCCATGCTAGTATATAATAGTGATAGTTAAAACGATTTGGGTGTTATTAGCTAGAATTGAAGCCAAAACATTTGGCTATCCAGCGGTATTTGTTACCATATGACCTAATTGATATCAAAACTTAAAAAATTTACGCAGTTTAATGTATAAATGCATATTTGTACATGCGTAGAGGAACACTTTAAGTCGACTTACGCCTGCCAAGTTCTAATTTTTCCCGGCTAAAAACCAAACCGAATTTGTGCAACAGGTCCAAATCCCTTATATATCAATTTTTTTTTTCTTTTTTACATAGAAGTCACCACTTATCAAGGCCCGGAGGCCACTCGAGGATAAGGGTTATAGAGTGTACAGTAGTCAATTGGATAATATTGTCGTAATCGTTTGTAATAGAAATTTGGTAAATTGGATTACTTAAGCAGGCGGTTCATCAAGAATTTGTTTATGTTGGACTTGAAGACAATCAAGTTGTAGTCAGCTGGGAAGCAGGCAAATGGAAGCGAGTTCCATAGGCGTCCTGTTCTAAGCGACTAAGAATTGACAGAGTAGTTTGGTAGAGACCGTTCCACACCCACACAAACAAGATCACTTTATAACTATATAAGCGAACTAATTTTTCAATGCAAACATAAGACAAAATACAAATACAGCAACTTTGAAATCACTTAACTTAATCACTAATTGGAAATAATTCTCATATTTCACAAAACATCGATATCCTTACTTTCCGAGAAATTTACCCTTAATTCTTCTCTGCAATTTAATTTCTTTATTCTTTACCCCCCCCCTTCACTAATCACTTTAGTTATCGATAAGTAGACATTCATTCATTGAATTCCTTTAGACGTTTTAGCCTCTTTTTATATTCAATATTTAATTATAATCTTAAAATAATTTTCTAAACTTTCTCCAATATTATAAAAATAAGATTTAATAACTAAATTATATACTTTCTAACTTTATAATTTATTTAAAAGTATCTAACATTATTATTATAACTAAGTTTCGCTTATATGTTACTATTATTATTATTATTATTATTATTATTAAGATCATTATCATCGTGTTTCATTAGTGTTATCTTTTATCATCATTTATTTACTTATTATTATTATCACTAGTAACAATATTATTAATAATAATAGCATCGCTATTAAGATTCTGCTTATAGTAACGTTAATATTTTTCGATCACTTTTTCCTATTTCGAAATAACGTTTTCTAGCTCTTCCACTTCCGTTGAATTCAAAGTCATTGCTACTACACATTTGATCCGCTATGCGCTATTTTGACCCATAACCTATTTATTTCATAGACAATCTATCTGTATCACGATGACACAATCTTTCTGCACTTCCCTATAATCTTTGAAAACATTCTTTTTCCGTCATTACAAATTTTTCGCTGGTGATAGAAGTTTTACACCCGTTGCTCTATCTCTAATTAAAAAAAATAAATAAAAAAAATTAACGCTACGAAAAAAAAAATCTTTCTTCTTCGATCTCGTGCAAACAGGATTTTTCTTCAGATTAATTGGATTACACTCGTTTTGGATTTTTAATTTGGATCCCTTTGTTAACATTACAAATCCGACTACTTCTTATGAGAACATTGATTCTTATGATAATTTCGTTTTTGCAAATATCTAACCACTGCATATCCTTTCATTTGTATTTTTTCATTTCTTTTCTCTATTTCATGAACTCTTTTAACTAATTTGCTTAGCATATATGACAAGTTTTATTTTATGCCAATACTATCAAATTTATAGCTTCACTGTAATAATCATGTGCTAATATCTTTCTTCTGGTGAAAAGAACGCATTCTTTGAAACTCTGCGGATCAGGGAATTCTTAATATTTCTTTCTGAGTATCCTGTCGAAAATTAAATTCCTGTAAATTATAATTTACAGTCTTTATGACAAGCTCTATTTCCTATTTTGCTTGTATTATGCTTTTTTATTTGGTTGAGATTACTATATAGATATTAGTATCTATATTCGCTTTAAGTTTACAGAAGCTTTTGGCTTATAAACTTCATTTTTACTTCTTGATTATATATATCATGATTCTTTTAGAGGTACAAAATTGACTTAATTTTCTCTCCGAGAACGTTAATGCCATCCTCTCAAAAAGATGTTCTACCACTCCGCCATCATAATAATAATAATGTAATTTAAAATTTTGAATGTAGTTGCAGTACCAACAATGTGGGTCGAACAACATTAAGATGGGATGAAAGAGTCCAACACGTATCTACCAAAATCAGAAATGGGACATACCAAACAACAGACGTAATTACAAATACATAGGGGTGTTCAATTACTGACCACCTTATAAAAACACCGCCTTGTGCAGTGAACTTTAGCACGAATTCTTTTTCAATCCTGGGTCGTGCTCACTCATTATTTTATTTAAAGATCTTGGATACTGTTCACATTCGGTTGAGAAGGCCTTACCTCTGTAAGCAGAAGGAGTGCCTCTTAGGTTTGAGCATGATTAGTCTCTAGGATCTTCGAGTAATATAAGGTTGCTGTATTTCAATCGCTTTCACCCAATATTTTCCCCCATACATAACGTAACGCAACCTTATTTTTATTTGTATATATTTTCGATTCCCATTTGTGTCTTTGTTTCCCTCAAATCCCTCGATACAGCTTTGATAAAGCGAGGGCGAAACCGGTCAGCTGACACCCCCATTTGTTTTTTCTTTTCACCCCGTTAACTTTATTTTAAACGTTTTAATCATGAATTTTCGTCTTCCTTTCATGATTGCATTATATATATATATATATATATATATATATATATATATATATATACATATATATATATATATACATACATACATATATATAGAGAGAGATAGATAGATAGATAGATAGATAGATAACTGTGAAATTTTGTATACATCCAACATTCTTATGATTTGGAAAAAATAAATTTCAGGGATTCATAGACTCCATCACTCAGATTTTAGATTAACAACTAAGAATTGAGTTGGGCATCTTAGATAATTGCTGAGCAATGAAGAACTGGATGAAATTGGTTTCCTAAGAACAGGACTAGATGTTCCTTTCTTGAAGATATTAAGGCAACTGATTAGCTATGAGATATCTTCTTAGGACTGGGCTCAGCTTTGGTACCAGTGAGTTACTTTCATTTAGAAAAATAAGACAGTTGGATGCATAAGGCAAGCCTCTAAGATTATCAAGGCGGCTAAGAAGTCCTCACAGTTTTGTGTTCTAATTCTTGGCAATCGACATGAGTTTCTGATAATGGTAATCGGCAGATTCCATTTTTTAAAAAGGGACAGAGTATGATAACGTACGTACGGATATTAAATTCTCTCCATGCATTTATCATACAGATTAGTTTATTTAACTTTTTGAATTTTGATTGAATTGAAGCAGTTTCCAAAACGTGAAAATGTTTTCCCAACCATTGGAACTTCTGAAAATATAAATTCTTGTTCGTTTAGTTATTTGTGCCAGACGGAGATTTACTCGGGATGAATCAAAAAGGAAATGAATGGCAGGTTGTTTCATTTACCAGATTAAATGAGATTGTCATGGCTGACAAAAACATCAGAACAATATTTTAATTGGTAGGAAATGGAATAAAGAAAAAAGAAGTAAATAAGTCTACGTATCCGGATATACTACACTGTTTAAATATATATATATATATATATATATATATATATATATATATATATATATATATATATATATATAGCCGGTGTTTTCCAAGACTACAAAAAATTCAGACTGGTTAAAGAAAAAACGGAAATTAGTTTCGGAATTTTTTCGTGAAATAGGATTTTTTAAAAAAAAGTTTGCTTAAGTAAGTCGATTACTAGTAGAAGACAATTAATTAATATATATTTAATGTAAAAACGAGAAACAAACACATACAGGCGTTTGAAGTTGCATAGTTTAATAAATATATATAAACTTTGAATAAACAGGCAGACTATTTCAGAAAATACGTTAAGATGCAAAAATCTTTTAAGTCGAATTATTTCTCATTAATTTCACATGCAAGATCCTTTCTTTTTTTCAAAAGTAAAATGTCCGTCCTTGTGTTTCATTAAGGGCGTGCTGGCTGGTAACGTACGCGAAGCTATTTTGATGAGTAAGGAAAATATCTTCACTCCAGATTTTCTTAGCTGGCATACTTGACATATTTGTTAAAAAATAAAAAGAATAAACTAGCAGGGAGACCTGGCGTTGCCTTGGATTGAATTAGGATCAATGAATCTTTCACATTTCCAATACTTTATTAACACCGGAATCTGTCAAATCATTCATTTTTCAATCAAAGTGACTGATTGCCTGCTTTAGTCAAGGACCCACTACAATGCAACGGGGGGGGGGACTTCACATGTCTCCCAACAGTGACTTAATCTACAACACATTGCATTAACTTCGATCAAAATCGGACTGTGCCTTCGATTATTGATTTTTGATACTTACCAGAGGCACCCCGATACAAATCCTATCTAAGAACACTGCCAAATACAATATACATTTGTGTGAAATTAAAAAAAAAAGCAACATGCCTAACTGTTTTGGACTCCATAGGGAAGGAACTCGAGACAAAATGCCTTTTATAAATAAGTAGAGATACATTTTCTTGTTGGTGAAGAGAAAACAAAAAATAAGCTAATGTGGAACAATATGCCAGATAAATTGCTCATTAGATCCAAACTAAAAACTCTAACAATTTCATATAATATATATATATATATATATATATATATATATATATACATGTATTTGGTGACTTTAATGTCCACCACAAAAACTGGCTTGGATTCTCTACTCACACAGATGCAGCGGGCAGCACAACCCATAGCTTCGCTATATCTCACTCCCTATCACAAATTGTTACGTTTCCAACCCGTTTCCCTGACCAGGAAGAACAACATGCATCACTTCTAGATCTGGTTTTGACCACAGTTCCCGATGACTGCATAACGAAGGCCCACAGCCCACTTGGGAACGCTGATCATGCAGTGATAATGGTTGAAATCGCCCTAAACTCTAGACCCAAAACTGAAGAGCCAGTGCTCAAAACAACGAGATATTATAATAAGGCTGACTGGGAAGCTATCAGGGAACTAATTAGAGATGCTCCATGGAAAAATATTTTCTCTCTTCCTGCTGAACAATGTGCAAACGAGACCACTGACTGGTTCAAAACTGCAATCGAAGCGCATGTTCCCATGCGGAAATTTTATAGTAAGCCCCACTCTCCCCAATGGTTTACGTCGACTTGTGCAACTGCCATTGCTCAAAAGCAGCATGCATACCGTAGGTTTAACCGACATCAGTCCAGTTCAAACAGACTGAAGAATATAGAAGCTAGAAATAATGTTAAGAAAGAAATAGCGACAGCTAAGAGAGAATTTACGGAAACCACTAAAAAGCGCATCGAAGCACAAAAACTAGGAACTCGAGACTTCTGGAAAATCTACAACAGTGTAGTAAATAATGGGCAATCAACAATTCCCCCACTAACCAACAATCACGAGGTTGTCTCCTCAGCAACTGACAAGGCTAACATGCTTGCCAGTCGGTTTGCCTCAAACTCCACACTGGACCCTTCCAACCACCCCCTACCTGACTTTCCTATGCGGACAGACGCCACACTAGACGATCTGAAAACCACCCCTGCTCAGGTGCATGCTATCATAAAAAACCTTGACACCTCAAAAGCATTTGGACCCGATCTTATCCCAGCTGTGCTATTAAAAAAGTGCTCAGCCGAAGTAGCTCCAGTTCTCTCCAAACTCTACAACAAATGCCTTAATGAAGCTTGCTTTCCGGGCTGTTGGAAAACTGCTTCTGTTGTACCAGTATTCAAGAATTCTGGCGAAAGGACAGACCCATCAAATTATCGCCCCATTAGCCTCCTCCCACTTTTTGCCAAAATATTTGAGACCATAATTAACCATATGCTAAACTACTGACTGACAAACAATATGGATTTAGACAAGCCCGTTCCACAGCAGACATCCTAACTGTGATCTCTGAACGTATATACCATTCACTGGACAAAGCGGGGGAGGGCAGAGCGGTAGCTCTAGATATATCTAAGGCTTTTGACAGGGTATGGCATGAGGGTCTCCTCAGCAAAATCAGATCATACGGTATCACTGGTAGAATACTTAACATAATTAAATCCTTCTTAGATAAGAGAAAAATCCAGGTTGTCCTCGACGGTCGTACATCTAAACAATATGATATAAATGCGGGGGTGCCCCAGGGTTCTATCCTTGGACCTCTATTGTTCCTGATATTCATAAATGACCTCCCCGACAACATTGCCTCTGAGATGGGTATATATGCTGATGACACGACACTCTATGGCAGGCACGACAGGAAGACGAATGAACACATTTCTAAAGAAATGGCAGAAACACTAGAGGAAGACCTCCAATCTGTAGTGGAATGGGGACAAAAGTGGTTGGTCGCGTTCAATGCTGCCAAGACTAAACTAGTTTCATTCAATAATTACAAGAAACCCTCTCTACCACCCATAGCAATGGCCAACGACTCTTTATCTGAGAGTCCATCTTTCAAACTCCTTGGTCTAACGTTCACAGGAAACATGAGTTGGAACAATTACATTGAAGGCATTGCCAGGGCCGCTGCAAGAAAGGTGGGCTCTCTCTACCGTGCTAGAAAACTACTAACACCCGAAAGTATCCTGTACCTCTATAAGGCCACCATTCGCCCATGCATGGAGTATTGCTGCCACATCTGGGCTGGTGCATCTGCTACTAGTCTCTCGCTCCTTGACAAGGTTCAAAAGAGAGTCGCAAACCTGATAGGCCCTAAACTGGCATCTAAGCTTCAGCCTCTGTCCCATCGACGAAATGTTGCATCCCTCTGCCTTTTCTACAAGTATTTTAGTGGTGAATGCTCTGACGAACTGCAATCACTTGTGCCCCCACGACGTGAGCACCTTCAACAAACCCGACAGGCAGCTAAATCCCACCCCCACACAGTAGAGATCCCTAGATGTAAAAGATCTTTTTACTCCAATAGTTTCTTCCCCAGAACCGCTAGACTCTGGAATTCCATTCCAGGTCCCTGCTTCCCCAACAGTACTGACGTGCAGAAGTTCAAGTGTAACGTGAACCGACACCTTGCTGCCCGAATCCCTACATAGTACCCCAGTAGTTGTTGCCCCTGATAGTAGTCCCCTACACCAAAGTGGCAATTTGCCTTGTTTGGGGTGAAAATGTAATAAAAAAAATATATATATATATATATATATATATATATATATATATATATAAGAGAGAGAGAGAGAGTTGTAGAAATTAGGAACTCGCGATTTCTGGAAAATTTATAACAGTGTGGTAAATAAGGAGCAATCAATAATTCCCATACTATCCAACAATCCTGAGGTTGTTTGTACGCCAACCAAGATGGCTAACCTGCTTGCCCAACGGTTCGCCTTTAACTCCAATTTAGGCCCACAAATCACTTCCTCCAAAAATTCTCTTTATGGACAAAAGCTGCACTCGATGATTTGAAAATCACCTCTTCTCATGTTCGGGATATAAATAAAAATTAGACTCTGCTATCCTATTAAAAAAATGCTCCACTGCGGTTCCCTTTGTTCTCTTCAAACTTTACAATAAATACCTTATTGATGCTTGCTTCCCTGACTGCTGGAAAATTGCTTCTATGGTACCAATATTCAATAGTTCTGGAAAAAGAACTGACCTATTGTCCTATTAGCGTCCTTTCTCCCTTCACCAAAATCTTTAAGTTCTTAATCAACCCAGCACTCGTCCTCTACTTCATAGATACTAAAATTCTTTCAGACCAACAGTATAGATTTAAGCAAGCTTGTTCTACTGCAGATACCGTAACTAATCCTTGAACGTATATACCACGCACTAGATAACGCAGGGAGAGGGGGTTATGGCAATAGCTGATGACACCACACTTTTAACAGACAAGAGGGGAAAACAACAAATGTACACATATCCGAGAATGGCGACATAAATAGATTGTCACATTTAATGCTACTAAGACTAAGCTTCTTTCCTTTAACAATTACAAGAAACCTTATCAACCACTGATTACCATGACTAATAATACGCTAACTACAAAGTCTCTGTTCAAATTCCTTGGCTTGACATTCGCATGAATTGCAACAAATACATTGAATACAAAGCCATGGCTTCTGCAATGACGGCGGTATCCCTTTACCGTGCAAGAAAATTACTCACTCTCCTATATCTCTACAAAACCACCATTAACCCATGCATGGAGCAGTGTTACCACGTTATATGTGGCGCATCTAACACTAGTCTCAAATTCCTAGAGTCCAAAACAGAGTCTTCAACCTTATAAGTCCTGAACAATCAACCAACCCCTAACCCCTGTCCCATCATTCAAATGTTGCATCACTGTGCCTGTTTTAAAAATATTTTAAGCGAATGTGCTCCGATGAACTGGTAGCACTTCTCAACATACTGCAGACCGACTCAACAAGCAGCAAAATCCCACTCCTTCACTGTTTAGATGCCTAGATGCCGGAAAGACTTCTACTCTAACAGTTTCTTCCTCCAAACTGATAGGCTTTGAAATTTTCACCCGGTTCCATGCTTCCTTGACTGTGCTGACATGCAGAAGTTTAAATGTAATGTGAACAAACATTTGGCTATTCAATTCTCTACATAATGTCCTATTAGATATGGTCCGATATAGTAGCTGTTTGAGTTCAAGTGAAACTCTACCTCGTTTGGGGTGAATAAGAGAAATATGTATATATATTCGTCTCGAGTAATTTTAGGAGATCCATCATTCCTGACTTTGCCTCTCCTCTTCAGGATGGAGTTACGTTATTGCTAACTCCCTGAAGTGCCCTGACCAAATAATGCTGACGGCCTATTCAAGCTATTTTTAGGAGGCCAGTGTAGACCTTATTTAAGGGTGCTGACTTTATACTCCCCATCTTCCAACCATTTTACCACATCTTCCTGTGATAGAAAGAAAGTAAATACCAACACATTTTTGCTTGGAGCAAAATGAAGTATCTGTTCTGATACTGCACTTCATTTTTTCTGTCCTCAGCAAGTAAAGATGAAATCCTTCTTGCCAGACACAATTTGTTTTCATCTTTGTCTCAGTCCAAAGTTGGATTTTCCCCCCTCCCCACATTAAAACTGATCTTGGGTATGATTCTGCCTTTATTGGGAAGCAAGTAAATAAGTACACTCATACTATAACAAACAATAAGTATATGCAAATCTTTTAAAAGATGTCCAAGTTAGAGAAGTCGAAAAGCAGCAACGTAAAACTTAAATGGAATTATTTAACAAGCGTATCTCGTAAAGTTCCTTTTAAATCTCAAATACTCCAAACACTTATTCTCAGTTTCTGTATTATTTGGATTCTTCAGACTACTGTTCTCATCTTGAATGTTTTTTTTTTTTCATAACATTTCAGCTAATATAAGCTCCAACCTTCTTTAAGTATATCTTGTCAAACTCTAGAATCTGTCTGTTAAACTTGGAAATCTACACGAAATTACAAACAGAATTCTTTATTTAATCCACGAGGGTACCATGCTCTCATTTTGCTAGCCATGAAGGGAAGAAGTCTTAAGCAATTCGCAATAGTATTTTGAGTGCTGCTCACACTGGGAATTGAGCCTTCCACCTCCAGAACAGTGTAACTTACAATTGAATCAGGTCCTTGCAGTATGGTTGGTCTTAATTTCTTTCTGCTCATGAGAGGACGGTAGACTATCATCGATTTTACTACCAGTAAGGCTAGAACTTTGTTTCTTTAATGGCATATTAACTATCTATATATTTAATACCAAATAACGTTATCAAATATAATTTTATAGGTGGGCTAATTATTTATACTCTAATAATACATTGCTGTATAAAAATATTACTCTTAGAAGGAAATTTCACAGAGTACTCAAGAACACGGAAAGCAAGCACTCCCATGAGTAACACTACTCTTTGAAAATATTACTCCTGCCATTTGTAGACTTTTATGTTCTTAACATGATTAATCTTCATCTATTGCCTTGTAGTGCATATGAGAAGAAAATAAAAATAAGGTTTTCATTTTTTAAAGAATTTGATTGAATAATATGGTTGGGAATGAACTTATACAAGAGGCGTTCCAAAAGTAATGCCTCCTATTTTTTTTTATTCCGCTCAAATGGATCAGAGGGGATTGCATTGTTATGATGCTTGAACTAATGCCTTCATGACCTGAAAGTTGCAGATATTGACATTGTGAAACTAAAAAAGCAACACCTGCCATGGACGTACATCAGAAGCAGAAATGCGTCATTGAATTCCTGGAAAAAAGTGCATAGAAAACGATGGTGACTATATAACAAAACAAATTCTGGGTCACAACGGGTCGCTCGTTTTAATGATAACACTCCCGTCTTTATAGCGCTTGAACGTTTTGTTAAAAAAAAATGTGGCTTTAGTTTGGAACAAACCTCGTAAATAATATGGCATAACATATAGCTTTTCCAATCTAGCCAAAGCAAGGCTTGAAATGGAGGAATAACTACAAAATCCTATCCTAAGACATCACAAGTCGCCACCCACAGTCTACAGGTGGCCCTGATTTCTGAAGTGTGTGGGAAAGAGCATTCCTTTAAATGAACTTGCAGCCAACAAAATCGTGACACTGATAACAGAGCGAATATAGATTGGTGAACTGTTTGCTCACAGAATTTATTATTTACAAATGGTTACCATCTATGTACTAATCTATGCACAAATTGTAAGGAGCACATGCTACAAATACTATTATGACATGTGCTCCTCAGAACTGTCTAATCTATTCCCTGCTTCTGTTTTTTCCAGCTCGTTTGACTTGTTGGTCTAGGTCTCCAATTGGTTATTATAATACCTCATTGTAATACAGCTTCCTATTCCAGTAGCTTCTTTCCAAGGACTACAAGGTTGTGGAACTCGTCCTGTTTACTGTTTTCCTTATAACTACAGCCTTGGTCTTTTTAAGACTAAGGTCAATACGTATCTCCTGTCTTTGCAATAATTAGCTTCTATTCTTGTTAGCTCCTTGCATCAAGTGGCTTCATGAGCGATTTTCTATAAAATATTTTTTAAAAACGCTCTGCATTTCTTAACTTCAGGAAAAGCTTATATTTTAACTTAATATTCATCAATTCATATTCTTTTATTTTTGTTTATTTTCTCTATTTGCAAGAGTTTATTGATTTCCGTTTACATTATTTAGATTAAGGATAACACTTTACATTGACATATCCATTTTCCATGTAATAATGCATTTTATCAATTTGATGCTATCTCATCTTTTTCTCCTAAATAATTATCCCTTCGCTCATCATGAAAATGAATTAGTTCCTTTGACTTCTCAACTATTCCAATTTAATTGTCTAAGGCAATTCTTCTCGGCCAATCAACAGACACCTTATTTTGGCAGGTTGGATGAAAAAATTCTTTGTCTATTCTCTTTTGTAAGCTGTGTTTAACTGGAGAAGATGCCGAGAAATGTTAGTTCCTCCTTTTGAATGTGATCGCCAAGCTGTCTACATCCAAGGACTTTCACTTCACCTGCATCTGATACATTCAAGAGAGCCGCTAAAGTGGACGTTTAATGTTAAATGGATATATTTTCATAGTTGCAAAATATAATTAGTTTTACAAGAAATTTTCTATATTTGTTTAATACATATTTTATCCCTTTATATCAGCCTTGTGTGCTTTCTATTATGTTTTTTCTTGTCAGCATCTTGCCAATTTTGGCAAGTCACAATTTATCTGTTCTCTGACAGAATTTCTTCAGTATTTTACTTTCTTAACAAGTGTTCCGTCCCATAAAGACCACGTGCTCAATTGTCTAGAGTGTTTTAAGTCTTACGACGGAAAGTATAAACACTTCTCCAAAATTAAAACTCTGAAGACATTTTGTCGTTGAATCAACAGGTTTATTAAAAATGAAGAAGGTAAAAACTGAAAGCAGAAAGAAAGAATAAAACAGAATTAGTGTGGAAGAGGGAAGCAGTAAATGCTTAAAATATGTCGAAATTGAATAAGTCCAAAATACTAACAAAATAGAAAGTAAGAAATTAATCAAAGTCCCAATGTGGAAACGAAATAAAGGAAAAACTTACAAAGGTCTGACATCGAGGAGAGAAAGGTGGAGGCAGTAGCAGTTTAACACTCGAGGCTGTCAACCCATGGAAAAAGTGAAAAAAGGCCAGCCACGGTGTTAGCGGTGAAGGGTCATAATTTGCCCCCTCCAAAGAAAGGGAAAGATGAGGGGCAATAAAGAAAGACTGAGTCACGATACTCCTCGCCTGACGTTCGACACGTCACTGAAGCTGTGATAAGGAATGCCCATAATGGTATAGGCCCAACTGTGATCAATGTTAGGGCATGAGAAGGACAATTTCTGTAATGGGTCTTAGTAGGTTCCTAGTGCAGTCCTTCCTGGAGACTTTTACCTCCATCTTTCTGACAAGCCCGTCCACACTAGGGAAAACACGAGTGACAAACCCTAAGTGCCATGAACCTCTTTCTGTCTGATTGTATTTCAGCAGCACTATGTCCCCTTCCTTAAGATTACATTCCTTTGAAGTCCATTTTGTCCGTGTTTGGAGTGAAGCTATGTAGGTTTTCCGCTATTTTTCCCAGAATGTCTCTGCCAGGTGTTGGATGTATTTCCACTGACCTTTTATGATATCTTTTGGCCCCAAATCAAGTCCATGGATGAAATGTTCTCCTGATTTTTGAGTTAGGAGAGTGGCAGGAGTGAGTATGCAGAGTTCATTTGGATCTGTAGATACTTCTAGGAGAGGTCTGGCATTTATGATAGAGGTAACCTCTGCTAAGAAGTATTAAGCAGTTCATGAGTCAACCTCTGTTTGTGTTCCAGCAACATGGAGTCCAAGATTTTCTTTGTCATGCCGATTATCCATTACCAAGCCCCCCCCCATGTGGGGAGCATGGGGGGGGGTTGAACAACCAGGTGCAGCCTTGCTTCCCAAAAACCTTTGGATGGTGTTAAACTCTAGGTTGGATTCTATACCTAGCTCCCTGCATGCTCCGATGAAGTTGGTACCGCGATCAGAGCGTATGTTCTTAGCTGGTCCCCTGAAAGAGAAAAAACGCCTGAGTGCATTTATGAAACTTGCAGTGTCTAATGATTCGATCACTTCGATGTGGACACCTCTGGAACCCATGCATATGAATATCACTGCCCAGCGTTTGTTCAGGGTGCAGAAATTGTTCAGGGGACAAAAACGTCTAGGCCGATGCTAGTAAAAGGTGGGTTGATCAAAAGGCGATCAGCAGGAAGGTCAGCCATCTTCTGAGTTTGGGTAGTGCACCGCAGTTTTTGGCACATAATGCAATGGTTGATGGATTTACTCACGCACCTCGTGCTGTCTACAATCCAAAATCTGGCAGCGCGAATGGCCCTCTCAGTAAAGAGACGCCCTTAGTGTTTAATCTGTGCATGGTAGTGTCGCACAAGCAGCAACCCTACATGGTGTTTCCCAGGAATGATGATGAGGTGCTTTTCATCTGAAGAAATTTCTGCTCTAGTTAAACGTCCTCCAACTCACAGAAGGCCACAGTTGTCCAAGAAGGTGCTAAGGCTTTTGAGGGGGCTGTCCTTGGAAAGATCTCTCTTGTCTCTTATTTGTGTTAGATCCTCGGTAAAAAAGTCCTCCTGGACGGCTTGGATTACCACGTTCTTTGCCTGCAGGAGCTCTTCAACGGTGCGTGCTCATTGGCAATGGTGCCACTTGGTGCATCCATCTTCCGTTCTGTCTTGTGCTCGATGGAAGGTATGAATAATGTAGATGAGGTTGGCTATGGCTCTAGTTAGAGATAACCAGGTAGAGAACCTTTCAAAACGTGGGGATCTGAGTCGTTTTTTTTGTGGAGGAAGTTTTTTCTTAATTGTTTTTTACATGGGGATCATCACTTATCAAGGCCCGTAAGCCACTAAGGGTTATTTTGAATACAATAATCAATGGGATAATATCGTAGTAATAGATGGTATTGGAGATTTGATAAAGTGTCATACTTAAGGGGGCGATTAATCAGAAATTTGTTTATGTTGGACTTGAAGACGTCCAAGTTGTAGTCAGGTGGGAAACAGGCAAACGGAAGAGAATTCCACAGGCGTGCACTTCTCAGAAAAAAACTATGTTCATGGAATCTACGTTTTGATTTAGGCACAGATAAAGAGTGGGGGAAATTACTGACAGTGGTTTTAGCTAGACGGGTGTTTATCATGAAGGATTGGCGAGGGGGGACCAGAGATTGGAGCTCGGACGAGCACTTGCCATGGAAATAACGATAAAACAAAGACAGGCTCGCAACGTATCTTCTGTGGGAGAGAGGTTGCAGGGAAGAGAAGAGAGCATCTTCCACTAAGCCACGAAGTCTATTTTGTACTTTGTCACGACAACAAGATAGAGCAAATGTCGGTTACCATTTGAAGTTTATTGTTACATTAACTTCAATTACAAAGGAAACAAGTCACAGACATAAAATCTCTAAAGCAAACTGTTGCTGGTTTGGTTTGGTTTGATTTGGTTTGGTTTGTTTTTAACGGTATATTATTCTTGTTAAGTTATTTAATACCATGGAAAGTTATTTACCGTAGATTCTTATACAACCAAAAAAGAAGCCCATGGGATTCAATATTCCTGCAATAATCTACTATTGCAGGAGTATTGAATCCCAAAGGCTCCGTTTTTGGTTGTATTTTTAAACGTATAATGGTAGGAATACTTTGGAGGTAGGTGAAGAGATTTTTGTGTGATTGGAATTTCCTTGTAAAGTCTTTTGACTTTCAGAAAATTGGATATATTGTTAAAAAGATTCTTCATATTAACTATTTGGTAGCGTTTTTGTTTGGTCTGTTAGAGATCTTCACAGGCAACGAGTGTACTCATCAGTGAAGGATGACTAACATGGTATGCACGTTGGAGGCTTTTTTTCCTTCAGGAGATATGAATGAGTTTACTGAGTATAACCGATTTTTACTTTTACTCAAACCACCCTCTCCCTCTTCATTCTTCCATGTCCTGGTTGCCATTATTTGATGATGGGGAATGATTCCACATGTCTTGCCATTTAGTTGATATGTATTTTTTGTATTCTTTTTTATATACGGCATAATCGCGTTGACACACCGGTTCTCATGAGATCACCGAAGTTAAGCAACGTTGAGCCTGGTTAGTACCAGATGGGTGACATTCGGGAATTCTAGGCGCTGTATGTGCTCTCCGCTTATCTCGGCATTTGTTTCCGGTCATTCTGTACTTCACTTGCCACTGGTATTTAACAATGTCGACTCAGGAGAGGTGTCGCTGGAGATTTTGCATCTCCTGCCACAAAAATTTCATGCGTAGGCACCCTTTCGTGGGCATCCATAGTCAGAGATTTGTACTTTTACTGATACCACCTTCCCCCTCTTCAGTCTTCTGTGTTCTGGTTGCCATTCTCTGATGATAGAGAAAGATTCCAAATGTCTTGCCATTTGGTTGATATATATATTTTTTAAAAGACAATTAATCTATATTTAACGCGAAGACGAGAAACAAGCACATACACATATGCGTTTGAAGTTGCATAGTTTAATTAATATGTATAAACTTTGATTAAACAGGCAGACTATTTCAGAAAATACGTTAAGATGCAAAAAAGTTGACTACACTATTTGCTCTAATGTGCCACGGCTCATGGAAAGCACGTTGTAGATTGCATCTGCTAATTGTACTCATCTTTTAACAAAAACGCTTTCATTATCAACAACTGTTTTCTGTTTCAAGCAATTACACATGTACGTGTTAATTCGCTGTTTTAAATCTGGCCTTTTTTGTGAGGTACACTGTACAAACAGTCGTCAAGAGAACTCGAATAAACACCTAAACAACTACAGCGACACTAAGTAGAGAGTTGAGCAGTGTGATATCTGTTCACATTACATTTAAACTTTTGTATGTTAGTAAAATTGGGAAAGCAGGAAACGGGGAGTAATTCCAAAATCTAGTAGTTCAAGCCAAGAAGCTATTAAAGTAGAAGGTTCTTCGGCATATAGAAACCTCTACACTGAAGGTGTGTGATTTTTTTTACTTGTCAGATTATTCAGTGGTGTTTATGCCGAGGAGCAAAGTTCTACGAATTCGCCCGCACACATTCCATTTAAATACTTGTAAAACAAGCACAAGGATGCAACACTGTGGCGATGGGACAATGATTGAAGCTTGTTTAACAATGCAAGACCATTTTGAATCATGGTTAATAGAAACAAATGATTAATCCACGGGTTCATATGTGTCAACAATATTTCATGCATGGGCAAACGGTGGCTTTGTAGAAATATGTGAGCATTTTTCTAACGTGGTAGAGGGATAGGACCAAGAAAGAATAAAGGCCCCCAAATGACGTGAACCAAAGGAAGAAACAAAAAGACAGGTTTCAGTCGATACAATTTTGACCTTGGCCTTCGCACTAGCAAATGGTGTCTGTAAACAAATATGAAATAACTTTTCCTTCTTCCTTCGGCTCACGTCAGTGATGGTCCTTATTCTTTTCTTAGTCCGAGGAATAACTGTAGTAAATTTGTTTTATTTTGGAGTGCCTGATATAAACAAAATATTCAGGAGAATTGAAATAAACATCTAAACAACTGCTACTGCAACATGAATATTTCAAGTTTTCCTATTAGTAAAATTCTTCTACAGCGTCAATTTTCTTAACTTCATAAACTTATCTATAAGAAAGTGAACTATTTGTCCATAGTTGAACCCATTATACTTGTTTTTTTTTCTTGATAAGGCGATTTCATGAAAAAATAGGAGCAATTAGCGTTGTGTTCTTGTGTTTCTGAACTCTGTACGCATATTTACTGCACTAGCCTCGTTTTATTGGAAACAGAATAATGATAGGAAAAATCTGAGGCTATCAGATAGTTTATTTTATTTGAGCTCGTGAACACTAGGTGTTGATTCAGGTTCCGATTACAGACATCTACATACTCACACCCTACCTGATGATGGGTATAGATGGTGTCAAGTAAGACCTTTCCCATACATTTGGT
The DNA here is from genome assembly GCF_053919585.1 of Euprymna scolopes. Lineage (NCBI taxonomy): Eukaryota > Metazoa > Mollusca > Cephalopoda > Sepiida > Sepiolidae > Euprymna > Euprymna scolopes. The sequence goes on from NC_136494.1 coordinate 91,939,360, forward strand.
CTCTAGAATCCCAAAACAGATCGTTTCTCTTATTAATATATGTGACATAAGTTCTCAATAGCAGTTTGTCTGTCAGAACGAAAAAGGCCATCCAATCATCCAAGGAATGATGGATGATTCATAATAGAAGTTTGTTTAAAGTAAATTTGGTTTGTGCAGAGCCAGCCTCACTTTCTCCTCTCAACCAATCTGATCCAGCGGCAGGACAGAGGCTAGACAGCTGGAAGCTAAGTGGGATGCAGGAGCTGCCGGAAGTTTTGATATCCTCCTACCTATAACATCTGGTATTCTCAAATGGTCACCCATCTGGTACTGGCCAGGCTCAACGTTGCTTAACTCCAACGATCTTAGAAGAACCGTTGTATCAAAGTAATTATGTCGTAAGTAAGTCTTCAATATCTCCTAGTTCAAGCGTTGAAAGTTAAAGAGAAGATAGCTTTCTTCCTTTCGCAAACGGATTAGTGCAAATAAATAAATTGGAAACTGACAAAATGAGACAAGGATTAGCGATAAATTTTTAGCAGCATATCCTGAATTCTTTAAACAAAACTTTTACTATCAGAGAAATGTGCAGATATCTCCTCTGGAAATATAATTGACAAATATGTTCTCATCAAATCATAACCTACTTGAGTTGTTATATAAAAAAAAAAAGAAAGAAGAAACAGTAAAATACAAAATTCAAGCTGACATTATATGCAAAATGAATGACAGGATCGTTTTTAAAAGTTGACTTTATTATGAGAGAACACTGACGAAACCATTTTTGAAATAGGGTGATGTTGAGTAGATGGAAGTAGTGAAGGGAGAGGAGAGACAGAGACGACCTGAAGGAAATGCGAGAATGGGGGATCAGCTTGTACAGAAGAGAAATCATGGGAGGGAAGGAAACTCAGAGGAAAAGTGAGAGTGAAAATAGAAAAGATGTATAGGTAAACGCAAAGTTCATAGGAAAAAAGGAATGTGAAGAGAGAAGACTTCCACAAAAAAAAACAAATGAAAATGAACAGAGGAAAAACGAAAAGGTGAGGATAGGGAGTCCTGATGGATAATGAGAAAAGGTCTAGTCTATAAGAGAGAGGTAAGGAAATAGAATAAGCTAAGTGAAATAGAGGAGAAGATGGGGAGATTTAGGAGGCTACGAGCAGGAGCAAGGTTATTGATTGGAGAGGCCCTTATAAGAATTGCCGGAGGAGAGAACTATCACAGAAGCAAAATGGCTGATCCAGCTAAGACGCCATTGGATTGATATGAAGAACTAGACGCTAGCCACATGTGCAGTGGCAGGGCTCGGACGAGAAGAGAGATGCGTGGTGGCGGAACTCGGACGAGAAGAGAGATGCGTGGTGGCGGAATTCGGACGAGAAGAGAGATGCGTGGTGGCGGAACTCAGACGAGAAGAGAGACGCGCGGTGGTGGAACTCGGATGAGAAGAGAAACATGCACTGGCAGAACTCGGACGAGAAGCGAGATGCGTGCTGGCAGAACTTGGACGAGAAGAGAGATGTGTGCTGGCGGAACTTGGACGAGAAGAGAGATGTGTGCTGGCGGAACTTGGACGAGAAGAGAGATGCGTGCTGGCGGAACTTGGACGAGAAGAGAGATGCGTGCTGGCGGAACTTGGACGAGAAGAGAGACGCATGGTGGAAAGACATAGAATAAGTGAAAGGATATTTTTAATCTAGAAAGCTTTGAAAGGAAAGTTGTAAATCTCTAATGAAGCCCAGTGTAACGCCAGTATTCAGCCTTCGTGTGCCTGTCTGCCTAACAGGTGGAGCCTGCCTTGATGCACAGGCCTATCTGTATCATCAGAATTATCACTTTTTCCTTCATCGATATATTTATCATCACTAGTATCACTTGATTCAGAAACAAACTCCTGATCAAATTCGCCTTCGTCTGAATCCGAATTTGACACTTTATTCAACACTTGTTGTACCGGGAAACTCCTTGGTCTCGCTCTTTTACCCGTCGAAGTGCTTCGTTCGTCACTAGCTCGCTTCATGGCTACTTTAGTCTACAAAACAACTCACAACTCCACCAAAACAAAGGAAGCCATCTTCAGAACGTTAAATGTGCGCTAAATCGAGGCTAAGCAGCGATTAGGTAGCTATTTTTAGCTCTCTGGCAACTTTAAATAATCTTTCTAAATAGAACAACTAAAACGAATCTATTACAATAAAAAATAACATCGAGCTAATTATTAACATATATTTTCTTTTATGTAATATGCAAATGAGGTAACTCACTGAATATAGAGAAATCATGCTGGAATACAACAGTATAGCAATCAGTTTTCAGTACGAAAATTAATTTGTAAGTATTAATTAAATTGTGAACAAACAGATAAGAATGCGACTTTATTAGAAGAAAAATGCGAAGACAAAAAAAGACGAAAATAGGAGAATGAGGAAACATATATAAATATATATATACACGCACACACATACTAGCAGTTCAGCCCAGCTCTGCTCTGACGCTATGTACTGTTCATAACATTATGTGCATATGTATAAATATATTAAAACGTTTGACTCATGTCCAGGTAACCTACATCTAAAATTTCAATTGTTTAGACCCAAAATTCACGGAAGAGTTGGGTAGAGTCTGCAAAAGGTAAACTTTTTCAACTTTGACCTCATGACAGCAAATTTTCGCCCCAAAACTGATTAAAAATTGACAACACACAAAAAAAAACGTCGTTGGAAAAATACCGGTTTAGCGGTAACTCGGTATATAGCATTTTTGAAAATTATAGGTATATTGGTAACTCGGTCTGGTAGGGTTAAGCTTATATTTTTAAGATGACACTAAAATAAGGCAGTTCATTTTTCATTATCTTCCATTGTTTTAAAAAAGGTTCCTCCTTAAAATACAATAAAAACTGTCAGATATCACTTTAGAATTAAAGAAAATGAGTGGATAAAACTTTATTCTTACAATTGGTATGATTTATGAGAACAAAGAATCCATGAAAAATAAAAGCAAATCATTTTATTAGTGTAATGTTTTGTTTTATCCAAGCATCGCTAAACATTACGTATAAAATTCACATACTTTTATATTCTAATTCTAATTAGATCTTTTTTTTTTTTTTTTTTACAAAGGCATCACCACATTATCAAGGCCCAGAGGCCACTCAAGGATAAGGGTTAAAGAGTGTACAGTAGAAATTGGTCAATATAGTAATCATTAGTAATGAAAATTTGGTAAATTTAATAACTTATATGGAACGGCTCATCAAGAACTTATTTACTTTAGACTTGAACACAACCATATTGTAGTCAGCCGGAAAGCAGGAAAACGGAAGACAATTCCACAGGCGTGCAGTTCTAAGAAAGAAGCTTTGTTCATGGAATCTACGTTTAGGTTTAGGCACAGATAAAGAGTGGGGGAAATTATTGATAGTGTTTACAGCTAGACGAGTGTTTCTTGTGAAAGTTTGGCGAGGGGGGACCATAGATTGAAGCTCAGTTGAACACTTTCCATGAAAATAACGATACATCAGAGACAAACTCGCAACATCTCTTCTGTGAGATAGAGGTTGCAAGGAGGAGAAAAGGACATCTCCTACGAGGCTACGAAGTCTATTTTGAACTCTATCAAGGCAGGACAAGTCCTTTCTAGCAGCTCCTGCCCAGATGTGGCAACAGTATTCCATCCTTGGACGTACCTGGCTCTTATATAGGTAGAGAATAGCATCAGCAGTGAGATATCTACTGGATCGATAGAAAGATCCCACCATTTTTCCAGCGGCCTTGGCAACAGATTTGATATACGTGTTCCATTTAAGATCAGGAGTAATGGTCAAGCCAAGAAGCTTGTCAAAACTTGAGGCTTCCTGAAGACGAGAGCCATTCATTTCAATTGAAGACAAATGTGAATTAGAATGTTGATGATGTAAAGAGAGAAGCTTGGTTTTAGATGCATTAAAAGTAACCAGCCACTCCTTTCCCCATTGTACTACGTGCTCAAGATCAGAGGAGAGAGAATTGGAGAGAACTTGGTCGTTTACTGTCTTAGATGTGGTACCATAAATGGTAGTATCGTCAGCATAAATGTCTACAAATGATGTAAGGATATGATTTGGAAGATCATTAATGTAGATCAGGAAAAGAGTTGGGCCCAGGATGGATCCCTGAGGGACACCGGCATTAATACTGTGAGCTTCTGATTTTTGCCCCTCAACTACTACTCTTATGAACCTATCAGAAAGAAATGATTTAATAATTGAGAAGACTTTTCCAGCTATACCATAGCTAGCGATCTTATGAAGTAAACCTTTATGCCATACCCTATCAAAGGCTTTAGATATGTCAAGAGCAATTGCCCTAGAATAATTGCCACCGTCGAGAGATTTGCTAATCCTATGCGATATAACTGTAAGGACATCTGCTGTAGATCTAGCAGAACGGAAACCATATTGAGTGTCACTAAGAAGGTTATTTTTGTTGAGATGTTTGATTACTTCTGTATTTAACACAGATTCTAGCAACTTACTCATGACGCACAGGAGACTTATTGGCCTGTACTGAGAGGGGGATGAGCGATCACCTGAATTCTCAAATACAGGGCATACTGATGATATTTTCCAGGGAGATGGGAAACTATTCTCCTTAAGACAACGTTTAAACAGTTTTGTAAGTATGGGCGCTAATTCAGGTTGAAGTTTTTTGAGTACTATAATTGGAATACCATCAGGGCCAGTTGCTTTACTCGAATCAAGGTTTTTGATTAGCTTCGCAACATCACGTACAGATATACGTATATCACATAGCGTGTTTTCTGATACAGGAGGAAATATTGGGGGTTGGCGGTCTTGGTCGCAAAGGGTAGAATTAGCTGCAAAGTTCTTGACAAAGAGTTTGGCTTTGTCTGATGCTGACGAGATTACCTCAGGTCCATTGATAATAGTTGGGATGGAGCACACGCTTCTGTTCAGGATTCTGTTTGCTATTTGCCAAAACTGGTGGGAACCAAGCCACTGCTCAGCTACTTTGGACTTAACAGATTGAGCATACAACACTCTTGCGTTCCTTATTACTTTCTTACAATGGTTGCTGGCAGTCCTGAAAACGGCTTTAGTTTCCATACATCTATTACGTTTGAAGCAGTGGAAAAAGTGATTTCTGTGCGCAATGGCAGCAGCACATTCTGGAGAGAACCATGGCTGGCTGTTAGGTTTTTGCTGAAACTTTTTAGAGGGTATGAAATGGTCAATACCTACAATTAACCATTCAGTTAGGTCTAATACTATAGAGGACACATCCTTTTTAAACATGGAATGCAGAGGTAGATCAGATATAAATGTACGGAAGCTATCCCTCCCAGTCAGCCTTAGTGTATCGATATACTGTACGATGAAGAGGTACGTCTGGGGACTTATTACATTTCATTTTTATCTTAATTGATACAACAGAGTGGTCGGAAGATCCAAGAGGCGACAGAACAGAAACTGAACATAGTTCAGGGCAAGTTGTGAGAAAAAGGTCTAGTAGGCTCGCATACTGGCCGTCATTATCGGGCACACGGGTAGGTTCCTGAACAATCTGAGTGAGGTCATAGGCAATGGAGAAATCATGACAGAACCTCCTCTCATCATCGGTCTTGTTTGAGTGGGTCAACCATTCGACGTTGTGAACATTGAAGTCTCCACATACGTGAATGTTAGCTGAAGGATAAGTAGAAAGGACTTGGTCAATTTTCTCAGATATGCTTTGAGAGTTAGTAACTCCGCAGTTGTGGGGGCGATAGAGAGTAAATATAAATGCAGTAGTGTGAGCTAAAGCAACCCGGAAGCACATATAGGGTAAGTTAGGATCTTCCCTGGAGATGTCCCTCCCACATGGAAAGCTATCTTTAATATAGGCACATATTCCATGCCCATGGCGATCTTGGGGGTCAGATTTAGAAGTTAAGTTAGAGTATCCTGAAATTGCAAACTCATCTAGGGAAATAGCCTGTCCAATGCCAGTTTCACTTAAAAATAAAAGGTCTGGTTTAGTCTCCTGTAATTGGGTTTCAACCTCTGGAAGGTTAGAACGAAGACCCCTGATTTAAGCAAATAGAAATATAATACTTTGTTAACATGACTATAAGCCTCCTTTAGGCTCACCGCCATGTTGTGAGTCAAGATTATTAACCATTTTGCCGCAGTGACGTCCTTGATAGTGATTTAGAAAAATGTTGAGAAATTCTTGCGGACCAGTTCCAAACAATCCATCAGCTCTGTCATGCGTTTGCGATAGATTTTAGGCCGAGTTAGTGAACGTTGCAAGGTTACTTTTTGGATTTGTAGGAATCAACTGAGGGGGGGGGGGCGGATTAATTCGCTGTTTTTGTTTTCCTCAAAGAGGGGGGGAGGGCAGGAAACAAATGTTACATGATAAAAATATTGGATCAAAAGATAATGATGATGGTGATCCCTTTCTCATTATGGCATCAAAAAGACGTCAAAGTCAGTTTATATTCTCATTAGACAGTTGATCAATGGAAGACTAAATTTAGTCTGACAAGGCAAAGGAGGGATGCTGTTTATTTGGGCAGAACAATAAAAAAATAAATAAAAAACGATACAGAGTTGCTGCCACGAGCAACGCAGATTTGCATCCATGTTTTCGAAGGTTCACTTGACATTTTCATTAGATTTTTTTTTTACATGCGTCTATGCATATCTAAGGCTCTGTCATTTATCTATGCTCAAGATTGAAATAATATTTTCAAATGCACCCATGTATCTTTAAAATGAAGCTCTGTCTGTCAAACCAGTGTATCAGACTTCCCAAGGTTCGCTTCAGCATACAATCCGATCAACCAGCGTTATCTTTAAGTACCGACCAGATATCTCATATATGACATAATCATGTTGACGCACCGGTTCTCTTTAGATCACCGAAGTTAAGCAACGTTGACATTTGTCAATACCAGGTGAGTAACCATTTGGAAATTTTAAGCGCTGTATGTAGGAGGACATTGACACATCCCTGCGAGAACGACAAAAGCATAATGCTGTCCTCCTCTGATGGGGATATACGAGTAACTGGAGACGACTTGTACATTTGATATTCATCTGAGACTACTTCCTTCATTGGAAGTCAATTAAACCTGGTACGATTTTTTTTTTTAGGAGGGTACCAGGTCCATTTCTGTCTGGGTAAAGTATTGTCTTGTTCAATCTTAGGAGGTATTACGTCCTCATTCATGGATACAAGGAGGTTTTTTGCCAGTCACCTATGGCGCACTTACTGGGGAATGCTAACGGGTTTGTTTATAGCTATTTTTAACGGAGCCAACATGCACCTTTAAAAGTGTTAGATTTTTTTTCCCTCCACCTTCCGACCTTGTGTCACATCTTTTTATGGTGGGAAGGAAATAAATACCACTAAATTTGTCTATTGAATATCAGAGGTAGTAAATATAAGTAGCTTTTTGATGAATCTACACATCTCAGCAAGAGGTTTTCTTCGTCCATTTGTCAGTTTACCTATCGGTTATGCTTAAGTTTGTTTATAAGAGGATATGTCTGTCGGATGGTTTTGTCCATTTGGTGCTATGAATTTTTTTGTTTGATGTGGAGACAAGGTATGAAGCAACTTTATGTAAGAGTTTAAAAAAATGTAACTACCATGTCAAGGTAAAAAAATGCAAATGATAAATGTTACACGACTAGATTCTGACACAGAAAACAACCATTTCTTCCTCTTTGTCATAAATGACGTTTCAGCTAAATAAGAGAAACAAGAGTTGTAAAGATGGCCCACTTTCTACTCTTCACGACTTTAGTTGAAAATCACATTTTCATCATTAAATCGTGACAATATCTTTTATTATAATAGCATTATTAGATTAATGGCCCCCAAATTTTAGTATATACTAGCAGAGGCACCCGGCGTTGCGCGGTCGTAAAATATTCTTAAATATGATTTTTAAATTCATGCAGAGTTCGTATTTATCATAATAGTAAACTCTCTATCGATTATTTCATATTATACTGTATTGTATATATATAGTCATGATTTCAACAGCAAAAAATAAAAAAATAAATATTTGAGTGTCATCAGCTAGAATCGAAGCCGGAACCAAAATTGATGATGGGGATCATTAAAAAATCAGGGCGATCATTAAAAAAGAAAAAGAAAAGAGAAACATGGAAGGGCAGAAAAAAGGAAAAGGTAGAAAAAAAGGAAGGGGATAGAGGAGGGATCAGATAAGTAATACAGAGATACATACACACACATATATATATATAATGTTTTCGGTGGTCAAGATTCTAGCAAGGACAGGCGGGCTAACGGTCCAGAGTTTTATAATTATATTGATTCAATATTAAATTGTTTTTAACACCAATACCTAGTTAAAGCAAAATAAATTGTTTTGAACTATTAAAGCAATTTCCAATATTATTCATAACGTTTACCTATTCATTTAATTTTGTATTATCGTTTATGTTTCAATTCATGTTCTGAAACATAGCGTACAGTATAAATCTATGACATCACATCAAAGCTATGATGATTTTGTTAAGGCAATGTTTTAAAGTTTATAAGAAAGTCTCAATAGATCAGTTGGTAGAAACTCGGACTGAAGATTTTTTTAATTTCCGTTTTTCGGTCATGGCATCCGCTTTATTTATTGAAGATGTATCATTCATACATACATACATGCATACATACATATATATGTCTTGGAAGTTTTTTAACCTTAAATCTATATATAAAAACAACTTATTTAATTCTTATATTTTTATCATTTGTGAGAAAACTATTTAGTTAGTAAATCATTTAATCACCTGCAATCACTGCATCAACTTGCTCTCTCGAATTCACTATAGTACTAATGTTAATTTAAGGGATCAGCAGTTGTTTACCATGAAACACTGTTTGGTGATTTAAAAACAAAACAGTATATTAAATAATGACTCCCTAGCAGTGTTGATCAAACACCACCTCCCTTAATCACGAAAATAAATAATCTTTCAGATATTGCATCTAGTTACCTGCTCGTGATTAATTTGGTTTACCTGGTCATGTTACAAAAAAAATGCTTTCCTGTGAGATTCGTCCCTGCCTCCATATATATCAGTAGTGATAAGTTGTAAGATTGTACATTAAAAAAAAAAAAAAAAAAAAAAAAGAATAGGTTTAAGGCTCTCAAAATTTGTACTAGAATTATCCACAAGAACTTGCGGCATAATGATAAAGTTCTAGGTAAAATTTAGTTCTAAGTGAAATTCTTTTGGAGGTTAGACTTGTAATCCTCAATACAATTCTTTTGGCTTCTACCTGGTTGATGAACCGAGAGCATGCTACCCGCATGGATTAAATAAAGAATTCCATTCGAAATTCTGTACTGATTCCCGAATCCTCAGAAAGATTCCTCGAGTTCAACAAGATACACATGCAGAAGGTCGGAGATTACATTAGTCGAAACATTGTACTGTATTTACATATATAAACACTATAGTGCAAAAAGCATCATTAAACTTAAAAGTACTGTTATTTTTTCTATATACAGCAATAATGAAATGGTCTGGCCATGATAAATGCAAGGCTGCATACCAAAGTCAGTAATCAGCATTTTGTCCTGTTGACACAAGACTCGCCTCAAATGGGAATTGCAATCGCTAGAATTCAAAGCACATATCGAGTAAAAGCAATTGAATTCTTGGATAAGAAGTGTGAACTGAACTTTAATACACTGGGGTAAATTTCGCTTCGCTTCCATGCCTTCGGATAAGGTGCATCGATTAATATTTGTATTCTTATTACCTTCAACAGAGATTGAACTCACAACCTCAAGGTATGATTCGCCTTCGAACACCTATTAGCACATTTATCAAATGAATAAATAATATCAACAACAACTTCGAATCAAAATTGTCTTTCAATAAATTTATTTAAAAGTTTCTTTGGATAAAAATTAGTGTTGGAAAGATTCCAAAATGTGAAAAGTGAGTCAAGTGCAATTTAATCTGTCTGCGGTACCTGTAAGCATTCGGTACACAGGAATGGTACTGGAATTACATTTAGATTGGAAGAGGATAATCAATTTGTTTACAAGAAGTGTAAAATAATAGAAATGGATGAGAATTCCGATGTGGAGAAACTATATCTGCATTACGATGCTATTGAGGTTGTCGAGAAGTTTTGTTATATTGGTTATACTATTGGAATAAAGGGTGGAGCGGGTGCTAGTGTGTTTGAAAGAATTAAAAGTGAATAGAATAAGTTCAGGAAACTTGTGTTATTATCAGGGCTATGACAACAGCATATTCTTTTTATTGTTTTGACTCGAGTATATATCCGACACAGTTAATCAACTGAGAACCACATCACTCTATATAAAAGCATATAAAATATCAATGGATACACACCCGAGAGTCAAAACAATGAAAAGAATATGCCGTTATCCTAGCCCTAGTCATTACTAAGCAGCAGAGTATTACTACTGAAGCCAAAATGAAGAGTTTATCAGACAAGTGAAAACCTGGATAATTATGGTCGTGGACATGCATTACATAGAGAAAATCATGCGAGAATGATACAATTTTTGTGTAATACGAGTCTTAAAGACAGGCTTTGTTCAGAGCAAGATTAAATCTGAGCAGCATAAGGAGACGTGAGCAGAAGAGTAGACTTCAATGGTATGGCATCGTTGAAAGAATAGATGAGAGCAGATGTAGAGAAGTTAATGCAAACTCGATTTGCAAGCGAAGAAAAAGGAAAACTTGGAGGGAAGTGATAAAAATTTACCTGAAGAAAAGATAAATAAATAAAGACCTGGACAAAGATAGGCTGCCTTGTAAGTCCATTTTTAAAGCCATCTAACACATGCCACCATATAAAATGGACGTTAAACCAAATATGATGATGTCGATAAGTACATGTCCGTCAATGAGGGACTACTACAAATGTTTATTTTCTGTGTTTATTTGTTTACATTTTGTAAAACAGATGACGAACGAATTAACTTATCTCCCTATAGCATATTTTGATTGCAGGTTAGCCACATATAAATTTATTATGTCTAGACTATTAGCCACTATCTTATATAATTTTAGAACGTCATTTTTAGACACATTTAGTCATTATAATAAAATCCTACATTTCATTGTGGGAGCAATACCATCCAATCGCATCATCTATTTTTCCCTCTAAATATCAAGTCCTCCTACCGCCCCCAGTCATCACCGGGAGGAATTCTACACTTTCGACAGATATGGGTTTCACCCTTCGTAACTTGATCATAAACATATAGATATACTATTACCTTTCCTCATTAATAATAACGTCTCCATAGCCATAATCCGCCTAATCTTATTGGTTAAGACCTGACATTCTTATATTCCAGAATGAATATATTACCTATAAAAGTGAACACTTCAAAAATTCTCTAAAATTCTCGCTCCCGACAGCAGACATTTTTGCATACATGCAGGGTGGCCCAAAAAAACGGGCCCCAACTCTAATTAGGCCCCGTTTCTTAGTGTTCTGTCCAAATAAAATGAAACTCTGGTCATAACTAGTTTATTATATTCAAACTATCACATCAAAACACTAGGGTCTTTGGATTTTTTTTCTCCGTTCTACAGCATATGTTCTAGATGGCTTCCATTTAGCTTTTGTTTTTGTTTTTTTTTGGGGGGGGGGTCACCCTGTATTAACCGCTCATACAGGGACACTTAAATACTTTTACCATTAATTACTGGACCAAACGTGCACAAGTAAAAAATATATACATAACATCTTTTTCGTCTTAGCTTGCACGTCCGGAACAATCGCAGAGATCATAGATATTATTAATAAAAAATGTTTTGCAACACATCGAAGCATGTTTATGTAAATCGTAGATGTTGTTAAAAAATATTGTGCGACACATCGAAACATGTTTATAAGCCAAAAATTATTTTAATTTTACATAAAATATATCGAAGATGTCAATTGTTCTAATACACTTATGCTACCGTGCTAAATCTTTTTTGTTTATATAAATCGTTGATGTGTTCATAGATAATTTTTTGCGGCACATCGACACGTTTATAAAATTATTTTTTTTTTATCTAAAGAAATCTTCTGTTTTTTTGCAGTACGATTGCGTTAAATTATTTTTATGCTATATGAATCTTTTCGATTACAATAAATCATAGGTGTTATTAATAAAACATATTCTGCAACACATCATCGAAACATGTTTATAAGTAAAAACAAAATCTTTTAATTGTACATTGTCGTACATAATCGTCGTAGATGTTAAGTTTTTTTTTTATACATTTATGCTAAATCTTTTGTGTTTACATAAATCGTTGATGTTGTTAATAAATAATGTTTTACGACACATGTTTAAAAACCAATAATTCTTTTTTACGCTAAATAAATCTTTTTTACAGTACAATTGACTAATTTATTTTTACATTAAATAAATATTTTGTTTCAATAATTCGTAGATGTAGTTAATAATGTTTTCCGACATTTGTAAGCCTAAACTTCCTTTTTTTAATCTAAATAAATTGACAGTTTAAATACTTCAAAGCTTTCTTATGTGTGATTTTGAAGCCTTTGACCACTCTTTCTGATTATCAAGATGTGTGTGTATGTGCGTGTACGCGCATCTGTCTGTCTGTGCGATACAAATCAACCTAATACTTGCGTTAACAAGACTGAGCCACAGTAACGCGTGACAG